>NC_051159.1:42448127-42473688 GCF_013339745.2 Dermacentor silvarum | reverse complement strand
CTGTCCTGCTATTTTCTTAATGGTGACATTAGATGCACCGTATCATTAAACAGCTAGGCATAGACAACAAGAACCCATGGCCACAGCAGGTTCATATTATCGAGGCTTAACTGCATGCATGTAGTTGTGTAAATAAAGTGTATACTGGTGTGGTAGGAGGACGGCAATTTAATGTTTGTGCTTGGTGTGCGGGGCCGAGAGGTGAAATGCGCGGGTTTTTCAGTGCTTGTGTTTGGTGTGCGGGGCCGAAAAGTGCGGGAGTGCGCGTGGCTGGTGCGCGTGGTCGGTGCGCGTTCCACAACAGAGCAGCTAGAGCGACGGAGCCAACAAGCTCAGCGGAACGGGCCAGCTCGGTGGGCTCTCGCCAGGCTCTGCTGATCGAACGGCGGGCCACATCTCGACGTCAACGATCCCGACCCTGTTAAACCGGGCTTCACCACGGTTCGCTGTCCCTGGAGGCCGAGCTACCGGACGGATCCTGCGATGGTCGGGCTTCGCCCCGGCTCCCTGGTGTTCCGATACGGGCTATGCTGCGGCGTCCAGCGCCGTTGCGGTGTCCAGCGTACGGGCCGCCTCCTTGCATCAAGGAAGACGACGATCGCCGGGGGGCGCTGCGCGTGTTCAGCCATCTTGGCCATCTCAGCCAACAGTCCCTGTTGATAAATCTTGTCCCGCTTCTACCTGTTTGACACCCCTTCACAGATTGGTGGAGGTGCTGGGTATTCTCACCAGACGACGGAGCTCCGAAGCGGTTCGCGCTGCGGTGCGACCACCATGGCACACCAACCAGAATCTGCTTCTGCGCTGCGGACACCGATTGTAGAAGTCCAACCCCGAGACCCTGGAACGTTCAACGGGACTGATGGTATCAACGTTGAGGAATGGTTTACGCTATACGAACGGGTGAGCGATTCCAACCACAGGGACCTGACAGTCATGCTGGCCAATGTGGTGTTTTATCTTAGTGGAACGACGAAGTTGTGGTATGACAATCACGAGGCCAACTTTGGGAGCTGGGATACATTCAAACAAAAGCTCCGTGACCTGTTCGGTAAGGCCTCCAGTCGAAAAATTGCTGCGAAGCAACAGCTAGCTGTCAACCCGCGCCCAGACGTCCACGGAATCATACTTGTCGTACATACAGGATGTATACTGGCGCTGTGCCGTACAGCTGACAGTAACATGCCAGAGTCTGACAAGGTTGGCCACGTCCTGAAAGGGATAGCGGATGACGCATTCAATTTGCTGATGTGCAGAAATTGGGCTACTGTTGATGCCAAGATCGAGGAGTGTCAGCGCTTCGAGCAGGCTTAGAGCCGCCGTATTGAACGACCATTCGCCCGGCTTCCCAACAACGCTGCAACGTCTTCGTGTGAAGAGCGGCCGCAATCTAACCTTTCGGCCGAATTAACAAGGATTGTCCGCCGCGAAATCGAGGCAATGGCTCCCGCTAGCCTCTTTACCAGCTCTAACGCCGGCTACTCGAGCGCACCAGCGGTTTCACTCGTCCAAGCCATCGTGCGAAACGAACTCGCGAATCTCGGGGTTCACGCTGCTTGCGCCGTTGTCAGCCCGACTCCCACTTCCGGGGCCCCGACATCGTTCTCTCGGTATCCACGGTTCGGTCCACGATCTCGGAACCCTGCTGATTGGCGAACTGAAGACGATCGGCCTATCTGATTTAACTGCCGCCGTGTCGGGCACGTTGCTCGCTACTGTAACAACCGCTGGTCGTTCCCACAACGTACTACATCCTTTGGCCATGCTCGCCGCCTTTATCGCAGCCCTTTTGAGCCACTATCTGCGGCACACCATTACAATCCTGACGCTGCCACGACATGGTCCAGCCGCTCGCCGTCACCTAGAGGTCACCAGTCGCGTTCGCAACCGTACTGCCGTCCGTCCTCACGCTCCCCGCCACCTCGCCGCGCCCCGTCGTCGCCAGGCAACCGTGGCTCCTTCACTCCGGAAAACTAAACGATGCAGCGCCCGGAGGTAACGCTGCATCGACGACTCTGCCCCAAAACCCTCTGTTACTCTGCCGACTCGACGCTGTGTGTTGGACGTTGATGGCGTGACGACTTCTGCACTTGTCGACACTGGGGCTTCTATTTCTGTCATGAGCTCTGGTCATCGCCGTCGTCTAAAGAAGGTGGTCACACCTGCTGTTTCCCACGTTTTATATTGGTAAATAAAGTGTTTTCAATGTATAACGGCTCATTCCTTAAATGCAGGCACACATATATTCCCCAAGGTACATCGCAACTCTAAAGGAATTAAGTTCTAGAGGGCATGGCAGGTATATGCCCGGGCCAAGTTGAATGCAGAGAATCATTTCCAGAAGGCCTTCTATAATGTATACCTACTCAATAAAGAGCTACACTAGGCAAAATTAATACAGAGCCCGTCACAACAGGGCTTCTTCGTGTAGGTGGTGCATGAGATACCTGCCTACAATTAATAAATATTTGTTGTGCAGCGCGCAAACCCAATAGTAGCATAAGGCAGTACATGCAAGGGATACGAGGCAAGGCCCTCGTATGTATGGCAGTGGATACGAGGGATACGAGGCCCTCGTATGCATACGCGGGATACGAGGCCCTCGTATGCATACGTGGGATACGAGGCCCTCGTATGCATACGTGGGATACGAGGCCCTCGTATGCATACGTGGGATACGAGGACACATATCCAATAATCTCGTATATACGAGCCACATATAACACGTACATACGTGATTTTTCAATAGGGTACTTACCAACGAGGCTGCCTCCATACTCTACTTGGACCACTTATTTAGATAGAGCGTACCCGCGTTCATTCCCTAAGGAACGGCGACAAGGCTGCTCACCACCAAAGCAGCGGGCACGTGTACGTACTAGAGCACTACTGCCATATTTCTGTGCCCATTGCCTGTAGCTGTGTCCTTGATATAATGAATCGTAGTGAAAAGGAAAGCTTTTCCCGCACTTTGCTTGGGGCAAACACAAAAAACAACTACCCTAATGCGGCCATATATATTCATATCACACCATAACAAGCGTTCTTCCTAATCAGCAAACAGCTGCAGCACATCACGCCACAGTTGCTTCGTCACCAAAAGCGTGCAACAGGAAGAAACGCCTCTCGCTTAGGCTTACACATACCTGGCAATTGGTTAATTAAGGCTCCTAACGCGGCTTCTGTGTCTAAATCAGACTCAGTCTTGCTCTCTTCAATGACAATGTCTAAATCGTGACTGCGCAGCAAATGAAGCAGCGGTCCGCTGCGTTCTGTGGCTGCGCAAGCCACGTGCATTCCAGGTAGCAAGCTGAAGCCACGTACATTTCTCTCGCGCCAACACCAACTAGCACTTTCAGATGGTCGTCATGTATTGGTTATGATGGGGATGCCCATACTATGGCCCATATCCACACGGGGATTGGCCAAGAGGCAGGCTGTACACATGGTGCCAATGCTGTTGTGCAACACCGGGTGCCTATCATCGAACCGACGAGCGCTTCCCCCGCCTCGTTGCGTTTTTCTGAGCACCGAGACTAATCCCGCGACGAAACAGGAATGCAGCAGCGGGTGACGTCCTGTAGCACCGAGCCTTCTCCGCGACGAATGAAGAATGCGAAGCGGGTGACGTCAGCACCCGCCCCGCCTCGTTCCTGCCGACGAGGACCCGAAAAAGGGATTTAAGGCAGACCCGGCCCATTGTTAGGCGGAGTCGCCACTAGCCGCCCCCGTCGGTCTGGTGCGCTCTTACCAAGCTACATGTATGCTATTACCTGCTATATCTGTACATATTGTATAAAGCTTTTCGTCTCCTCTTCGTCTGCTCCAAGAGTCTGTCTCTCGTCCTCCAACCGCAGTCACAATAACGCCAACTAACTGTTTAAAATGATCCGCCAGTGTTGTGGATGATAATGCTTTCCATACAATGGCACATACAGTCAACGGGACATCGACCAAGAAGGGTGTTCGCGTCTTGATTATGATGGTGATGATTCCAAACAATGACACACACCCACGACGGGGGATTGGCCACAAAGCTGGATGTACATACCGTGCCACCGGCAACTAGCACATTGATGTTATCGCCGGGTGTTGCTGATGATTGTGACAGCTATCCTATGGCACATACTCAACATGGGGGATCGGCCAAAAAGCATGTCCGCGTGTTGATTATGATGGTGATGATGAGTTCCACACAATGGCACATGCGCGCTATAGGGGATCGACCAGAAAGCGGGAGGTACATATCGTGCCAACGCCAACTAGCTTTCTGAGAAACAAGTATGGTGTATTATTTTGGACACGAATATTTTGACTTACGTTCCAGGCTGAATAGGACGAATGTTCAGAGTTGGCATTCACTCACAAAAAATATGTAAAGCTCTCTGATGACTGTTGGAGGATGACCGTTGGATGACCGTTGGCGGCCTGAGGCTTGCTCGAGGACTTGTCCTGAAGGAGCCTAGGGCCAGGTTCATGTCTAGATGGTGAACTGGTTCCAGCATCTTATAGGTGCTCTGTAAAACTTTCTGAAAGTAAGAAAACGTTGCCGATTTGCTGTAGAGGCTCGTGTGGACATGTGAGCCAAATATTGTTCCACTGCTTGGAGCAGGTAATTGACTGTCTCTTGGCAAAAAAACGAAAAAAAACTTGCGGCTGAACCCATGTCACGATAAGTATCGACGATAATGGGTGAGCATTTAATCAATATGGCGTCACAGCGCATTGCCACCGTTTAAATGAGCTATGCATGAGACCGGGACTCCTCTTTCGCGCTTTCCTAAGAACACTCGGCGCCATCACGTGCCGCCGCCGCGAATCCTGCGCGTGGCCTCAGAAATGGAATGCGTCGGCGCATGCGAACGCTGTGAAACGTGGGACAGGGCAGGCGGGTTCATCTCTCGCCTTTATAAACACTTTGCCATTGTGTTGCGCTGCCGAGAAGTCCACGAGCGACCTCCGAGACGAAAAGCGTGGCGCGCCGGTGCCTGTAACAATAATCGCAGCAAGGTCACGCATCTGCCTGCTGCGGCAAAAAAGCGGGGTCGGATCAGCACATCCAAATGGAATGTGAAGGTGCGCACCCAGGGAGACCCGTCGGTAACGCACACCTTCCAAAAGTGCTTGACTTGGACGAAAGCATCCGTCGGTTAGCAGTCAAGATAAGCACGATGCGTTTAGAGTGTTGGTGAAAAAAAAAAAAGAAGCGGAGTGGTTGATACGACGGTATCCGTTGAGGGCATAGGTAGCAATACAAGGTAGATAAAGCTGTTTTGAACAATAGAAAAAAAAGATTAAGGAGGTGTATATAGAAATGCTAGAATGAAGAGCCTGCATAGCATACCTGACTAACGGCAGGCTACACGACTATTTGTGCTCGCCTCGTGTCATAGGAGATGCCAATAAATCATCATCATCATCATCATCACACTGAGGATTGTTCCCTCGCGTGCCCTACACTCGGTGGCCCATACTAAGTGGCCAATGTTCGCGAGAGGTTCATTGAGGAGCGGCACGTACCCAGCCCATATGTGGCGCAGCTTCCAAATGCGTCGGGCTGCTGTCACTGAAGAACCCTGGTGACGTGGGTTCGCTTCCGATCAGCCTCGGATCAACTTAAGGGATCTTTTTCGTCATAGTAAAGCGGCAAGGTACCAGTGGCACATACCTAGTCCCCCAAGTTGGCCTCAAAAACGTTCATTGAAGAGCGGCGCAGACCGAGTGGCACATACGCAGTACTTCAAGTCGGCGTCAAAGAGATTCTTAAAACAGCGGTGCCCACGGAGTCCAGTGTATACAGTTACCCATGGCGACATGAAACAACTTCGTGGAAGAGCGGTACGTATGCACACGTTTGCACATACTCAGATGACCCAAATTGGTAAGATTGTTGCTTTCGAACCCTGTTGGCTCAGCACAGGAGCCTGCTGCGATACCCACTCGACTGCTGACGAACCAGTGACTCGATCGGGTAGGCGGGAAAACAATTATATATATATATATATATAATATATATATATATATATATATATATATCGTAAAGGCGTTTATTGCACGCAAGCGCACGCGATATGACTGTATAGCGGGCCGCACTGGTGGCCTAGCCACGACGTCGGCATAAGTGAGGGGCACAGGCGCAGAGAGTGGGTGGGGCCTCGCGACGACTTCAGCGTAGCTGAGCGGTGCTGGTGCAAGGGACTGTTGGGGTGGAGCCACGACCTCGGTGTAGCTCAGTGGCGCAGGCGCAGGAACATGGTGGCGTTGGTCGGGCAATACGTCGGCGATTTCTTGCTCGATGGCGCGGCGGGGCGGAGGCACGATAGTCGAAGCGGGCTGTGGCACATGCGGCGGCTGAGCGAAGGGTACCAAGGAGAGTTGGCGCGCTACTTCTTCCCGAATGAATGCGTCCATTTCCACAAGCAGTGCGTTCTGGTCGAAGGTGGTAGCCAGACCAGCGATGTGTTCGTCGCGTGAGGAAGACCGAGGAGTCAATGAGCGCTGCCTGCGTAGCTCCTCGTAACTTTGGCATAACGTAACAATCTCTGTGACGGATTGTGGGTTCTTGGCGAGCAGCATGTTGAAAGCGGCGTCCTCGATTCCCTTCATAACGTTTCTCATTCTGTCTGATTCCGAAATCGTCGCGTCAACGCACTTAAGTCCAGGATATCTTCGATATAGCTAGTGAAGGACTCTCCTGGCTGTTGAGCTCGTTCTCGCAAGCGGGATTCTGCTCGCACCTTGCGCGCAGCAGGACGACCAAACACAGCTATTAACGAGGTCCTGAACGCGGACCATGTAGGAATTTCCGTCTCGTGGTTGTTGCACCAGAGGCTTGCCACGCCGGCGAGGTAAATGAGCACGTTGCTTAGTTTCGCGGCATCGTCCCATTTATTGATGACGCTTACTCGCTCGTACGTGGACAGCCAGTCCCCCACGTCGCTGTCATCTGTGCCGCCGAAAACAGGAGGATCCTTGTGGCGAGGTAGACCAGAGCACACGACGGAGGGTGTAGGAGGCGTTTGCTGGGTCGTCGGCTGAGATGCGTCCTGAGACATGGTTGAGGAGAGTGTACGGGATCGAAGCTCCAGGATTCGTTCGAGCGTAGCACTCTCCACCACTTGTAAAGGCGTTTATTGCACGCAAGCGTTAGGGCTGACCGTTCGATCAGTTCAGGGAACCACGAGCGCGAGCGGCGTAGTCCGAGCGATGCGCTGGAGAGATTGACCCACTAGACAGCGCTGGTAAGGATGCCCCACTGCATCGTCCCTCTTCTTCACTACAATATAGATAGATAGATAGATAGATAGATAGATAGATAGATAGATCTAGATAGATAGATAGATAGATGATAGATAGATAGATAGATAGATAGATAGATAGATAGATAGATAGATAGATAGATAGATAGATAGATAGATAGATAGATAGATAGATAGATAGATAGATAGATAGATAGATAGATAGATAGATAGATAGATAGATAGATAGACAGACAGATTCATTCACGATCCCGGAAGTGCTTGAAGTATACTGAAAAAGCAGCGAAAGATGGCTTGCTCTCGCTTCTGCAATGCAGTCACGCAGCGGCATCGAAAGCAACTAGCCCACCAACCCTATTGACAGATTTCGTGACCGCGAGAGCATTTTCTGCATTACCTAATTGTTAATCTAGAGTTAAGAAGATGAAAAATATATTGTTGCGTGCAAGTAAGCTGGGGAGAAACTATTTACACCGTATATTTCCGAGACACTCAAGCACTGGCCAAGACGTGCCTTATACACCAGGCACCTCGCGGCGTCGAAGGACCTACAGCAGAGGAAGGGTAGTAAACCTTGATCCGCGATACGTGGCCAACGTTACGGGACAGCGGGTCAGAAAAGGTAGCGGGACTAGTGCGTTCAATCTCGTACGTGGCGTGACTTGTGGAAGGACGCGGTACGGGCCCATGTATCAGGACAGTAGCATTTCAGAGAGCCCCGTGCGATGTCAAGGGCACCAGAGAAGGACGAGTGTACCCGGACAAAAGCGTGCGTCGCCGTGGCACTGGTCGTAACGGCACTTTTGGTTTTCTTGAGAAGTAGAAAGCCGAGTACGAGCAAGCTGCCGTGCATGGTCAGCGCGGGCAATAGCTTCCCGTGAATATTCACTGGTCGAAACTGTAGCCGATGCAAGGAACTTATCCAACGGCGGAACTGACTCACATCGAAACAAAGGATAAAAGGGGGACTAACCAGCACTCTCGTGCAGGGAAACATTGTAGGCGAATGTCAGAAATGGTAAGGCAATGTCCCAATCACCGCGGTCGCCTGATACATACTTGGAAAGCATGTCGGTGAGTGTCCCGTTCAAGCGCTCGGTAAGCCCGTTAGTCTGTGGATGGTAGGATGTAGTCAAATTCTGGTGCGTGGAGCAGCCGCGCAGGATGTCGCCAATGACTTTCAAAAGGAAGGTACTGCTCGGGTCAGTCTGTAGTTGGAGGGGGGGGGGGGGGGTGCCATTCACTAAAATGACGTCACGAAGTAGAAAGTCTGTGACGTCGGTGGCATAGCTGGGCGGAAGCGCTCATGTCATTGCGTAGCGCGTCGCGTAATCCTAGCGACGGCAACCTACTTGTTTCCGGAAGAAGATGTTCGGAAATGACGGAGAAGGTGCAAGCCGACACGGAAGAAGGGCTGAGCTGGAAAGTTGATGGGCTGCAAATAACACACAGGAAGCATGGACGATTTCTTCTGGCGTTGACAAAGTCCGTAAGAGTTGACGTAACGTCGCACTGAGCGGGCTAAGAAAGTGCACTGAGCAGGCATATAGAAAGCGGCGCACACGGTCATGTGTGCTTTGAAGCTCGCGGAGGACTGTGGGTCGCAGATGAGTTCGTACAACCAACAGGAGGTCAGGACCATAAGGGCACACATTACGCCGATATAGGACGCCATCCTTGAGGGTGAACATGCGCATGGAGCCGTCTCTTGGTGATAACTCGAGGTGCTCTATCAGCTGACTGAAATGGGGATCACGATGCTGCTCACCACCGATGTGTACGAGCTGAGAGACAGGATAGACGCACTCTGTCGTTTCATTGTCAGCGTCGGCCACAGCTGACAAGTAACGTTTGTCTCTTCGAGTAGACCTGCTCAAGGACAAGAATTGTGCTACTTGCGACAGGAAATTTAAATTTTTTAATTGCTCATTGAGACACCCTGTACTTCAAAATAGGCACAGGGTTACATGAGATTCATGCATGCATATATGCATGCATACATACATACAAATGCATACATAAACGAATGTAATCAATTACGTGGCATGTTTGTCATGACATAAATGGTATGAACGACATGATGCCGTGGTGTACGTTTCTCTAACCCAATATATATCAGGATATAAGTGAAATGTATGCACGACATGTCATGAGCGTCTTTAATGAATGACAATACACAAAAGCGCATGTCATCACATCATTGACATAACATGTGTCACAAACCCTGTCACCAACGCCGGGCCAAATTCCAAAGCCGACTTATCAGCTTCCGAAAATAACCCCACGAAAGCAAGGACAATTAATAAAGGGCCCACTGGTGCGCCAGCGAAAGCCGGTTGTCGCCTAAAGACCGAGTCATAGCCCAGAGTTGTCAAAACACAACAAAATATATTCTTCAAACAAAGCACTTACATAAACACATACACACTTCGACTAGGTACATCACAATGCAATTAAAATGAACGCTAACAAACCACTGGAAAATAATTAACGACAAGCACTAAGAGTCCAACACGTAATGCACAGATTGATAGGAACACAGTCTCCACTCGTATTCACCCATGTTGGTCTTCAGCCGTAGGATGTGGAAATCTACGTCAAGCGTTCCGACAAACGTTCCCTCAACCCGCTTGTGATGTGTAGTGCGCGACACGGCGCGGCGGTAGGAGACAGTGATATGCGTGGTGCGCGACGCGGTGCGGTGGTTGGACACAAGGAGCAGACAAGGAGAGCGCGCGCCGCTCTACCGTGACGCGCCGAAAACGACGACGCCGAAGAGCGGCCAGCGCGTGAACACGCGGCACAAGAAAAGAAAAAAAAAGCCAATCCAATCACAGAGAAACACGGAGCCTCGAGCAGCCAATGAGAAATCGACGAATCGACCAGAGCAGCAGAAAAAGGAGCCGCGCTGGCAGTAGGGGGAGGAGTTCCAGAAGCGGCACCAGGACAAGGTCGGCCACCGGATCGGGAGTTGAAGACGGCAGTCGGGTTCCGGACCCGAGCCACCAGGACTTCACCCGGCCGGGGCCTCCTGCCAACCCATTCCTGGCCGCCGCCACTCCATCCGTTCGAGAACTGCTGCCCGAGGCCGGCAAGCGTCTGCGCCCGTGGGCAGGACGAGAGCTGTCGGGCTACGGGCCCGAGCTCCACGACCAGCTGCCCGGCCAGAACGCCGCCGCCGTCAACCCCTGCTGCCAAGCCGCCTGCCTTCCCGGGAATCGCCACCCTGCCCGATAATCTACTGCTGCTGCCCGAGGCCGGTGAGCGTCTGCGTCCGTGGGCAGAACCTGAGCTGTCGGGCTACGAGCCCGAGTGCCACGATCAGCTGCCCGACCAGAACGCCACCACCGTCGGCTCGTGCTGCCGAGCCGCCTGTCTTCTCCCACCGAGCCAGAGCTGCCACGCTCTGGTAGCCTGTACGACGTTCCGACACGACTTTTGGTGAGACCAACACCGCTTATCTCGTCGTCTCGTCTCCGCTGCTCCGCGTCGAGACTGTAGTGCATACGCACACCCGCAGCCTGCCCGAACTTGCCTCATAACATTAGCGTTCCAGCTACGTGTTTTCGTGTTATCTTTGTGTGTTTGTTTTTATGGGTTAATTTTCGTTTCTCGTTTTATTAAAAGTTTGTGTGTTTCCCAACCAACGGCTTTGTCCTCGATTGGGTTCTGGGAGGCTCCGCCTCAGAGAACCGCCAGAAAACATTAACACAAAAGAACCTGCTCATCACAAATTGGCGTCCGCGACAGGACAAAGCCGTTTGTTTGGATTCTCTTGCTAATTCTAACAGTTCAAAAACATGGCTAGCATGCGAGAGCTGTTAGCTTTAGCGGAACGCATGGGGCTTGAGGGAGCAGAGCTAAAAGCGTGGTTCGCGGAGCGGCAGGCGCGAGCGCGAGAAGAACGCGCTGCGGAGCGAGAAGCGAAAAGAGAACAGATTGAGCGCGAGGCACGTGTTTTGCAGTTGCGGCTGAGGGTCGCGGAGGCTGAAAGGGCACGCTCACTGAGAGAGATTCGCGAGCTGGAGTCTCATGCAGGCTCGATCGAGCGAGCGTTTGACACGCGCTCCAGACACGACGTTTTGAAATCTCTCTCCAGTGGCTGCCTCGAACGCCGTCGCGGTCTTTCGTTAGAATTAGACGCGCAGCGAGAAAGTGAGAATGAACGTCTGGCGGGCTGCAGAAAGGGTAGTGTCGGTCCTAAGATGGACCGCAGTGAAAACATAGGAGATTTAGAGAAGGAGCAGGCAGCCATGAATGAGATCGAGGCACGCATGCGCACCCGTGCTAGCAACAGCACGTCACATAAAGAGGCAAAGGTACCTCCAAAAAGCCCGACGCACTGGGCAACAGGGCGCATAGGCAGTGACCTCGAGGAGGATGAGGTGGGCAATGAGACGCTCGCACATTCTTCCTGTGTACCGCCCTCAGCGGTGACAAGTGGCCTCACGAAGTTTGAGGACCATTCAGACAGCCTCCCTCGAGAAAGGGTAGGCACTCCTAGAGCAGGGACAAGGGGACGTGAAAGTTCCGTATCGGAGGAGATGTGCTTTCGAGCCTCTGGGAGGCAAAGCACTTTTGACAAGGAGCAATCCGCTCCTCTCCTCAGCTCCAATGAGAGAGCAATATATGGCCATACAGACTATGGATTTGAAGAATGTGAGACATCTCAAGGTGATTCCACTGAGGAACACCGTGGGGAAATCTCGCCGAGTAATCTGGTAGAGGATAGAAAAGCGACTTTGTGTTCCTATTTGTGTAATGGGGAAGCAAATCGGTCCTCTCTGATATCAGCAGAAGCGAAAAGCATTTCCGCTGAGGTGCCGTGTGCATGTCTGTGCGATGGGACCCAGCTACATGTCAACGCGCCCAAAGTGTTCACTAGAACATTTGTGCCCGAGTGCACATATACAGAGCACATTTCGGTTAGTGCCAATGAGGCCCAGCTTATGACTTTCGAATTAATTCAACACCTGAGTCAGGTCATTCAGAGGTCCTCGTATGTGCGTTTTCCAAGGTGCAACAAATCGGCTTCAGAGGTTTCATCGCGAACGAAGAAGAGACGCACAGCTCGTCTCACCTGGGACGCAATTACCTAAGAAGCCAATTGAATAGCCGGTTGCCATATCAGGATTTGACCTCGGACAGGAACATATTTGTTAGACAACTTGGTTAAGTGCTTTATTTGAAGTAGTTTTTGTGAGGGTCATCCTTTATACGCCCCGTAAACATTTGTATTTAACTTGTAAGGGCGTTCGCTTGTTGTGTGCATTCGTGAGTGTTGTGCTTCAATGCCCCGTGAACTTTAAGACTAGAATATGTGTGGTGGACCCACAGTGATTGAAGTGTGAAATGTGTCGCGCACTGACCGGCAGTTTTTCCTGTGGAAAAACTTGTCCCAAAAAGGGGCTTATGTGATGTGTAGTGCGCGACACGGCGCGGCGGTAGGAGACAGTGATATGCGTGGTGCGCGACGCGGTGCGGTGGTTGGACACAAGGAGCAGACAAGGAGAGCGCGCGCCGCTCTACCGTGACGCGCCGAAAACGACGACGCCGAAGAGCGGCCAGCGCGTGAACACGCGGCACAAGAAAAGAAAAAAAGCGAATCCAATCACAGAGGAACACGGAGCCTCGAGCAGCCAATGAGAAATCGACGAATCGACCAGAGCAGCAGAAAAAGGAGCCGCGCTGGCAGTAGGGGGAGGAGTTCCAGAAGCGGCACCAGGACAAGGTCGGCCACCGGATCGGGAGTTGAAGACGGCAGTCGGGTTCCGGACCCGAGCCACCAGGACTTCACCCGGCCGGGGCCTCCTGCCAACCCATTCCTGGCCGCCGCCACTCCATCCGTTCGAGAACTGCTGCCCGAGGCCGGCAAGCGTCTGCGCCCGTGGGCAGGACGAGAGCTGTCGGGCTACGGGCCCGAGCTCCACGACCAGCTGCCCGGCCAGAACGCCGCCGCCGTCAACCCCTGCTGCCAAGCCGCCTGCCTTCCCGGGAATCGCCACCCTGCCCGATAATCTACTGCTGCTGCCCGAGGCCGGTGAGCGTCTGCGTCCGTGGGCAGAACCTGAGCTGTCGGGCTACGAGCCCGAGTGCCACGATCAGCTGCCCGACCAGAACGCCACCACCGTCGGCTCGTGCTGCCGAGCCGCCTGTCTTCTCCCACCGAGCCAGAGCTGCCACGCTCTGGTAGCCTGTACGACGTTCCGACACGACTTTTGGTGAGACCAACACCGCTTATCTCGTCGTCTCGTCTCCGCTGCTCCGCGTCGAGACTGTAGTGCATACGCACACCCGCAGCCTGCCCGAACTTGCCTCATAACATTAGCGTTCCAGCTACGTGTTTTCATGTTATCTTTGTGTGTTTGTTTTTATGGGTTAATTTTCGTTTCTCGTTTTATTAAAAGTTTGTGTGTTTCCCAACCAACGGCTTTGTCCTCGATTGGGTTCTGGGAGGCTCCGCCTCAGAGAACCGCCAGAAAACATTAACACAAAAGAACCTGCTCATCACACCACTGGACCTAGAACTGCGCCCCACTGCTGACCAACGTAGCAACGGCGAGCATTGTGCCACTAGCGTCTACGGTGTTAACGTCATGACAATGTACCTCGCACCCAACCTCTCACGCACAGCCCTGGAGAAGTACATCGACGAGGCCATGGGTGAATACCGAAGATAACAATACGCAGACACACAACCTTTCATGCTCATTGGCGACTTTAATGTCGACATCATCAATGATTGGATGGTTGAGTACATGTCATTACACCACTCGCTACAACACGCATCACACGACGACCGCAAACAACAGCCAACTACCATTCACGGAACATGCATCGATCACAGTCTTCAGCAATTTCAAGATACAACCACTGCTACGAGATCCACTGACAGTTCATTTCACCGACCACAACGCCATCATACTCAAAGCAAGTGCACACCTCAAATAGACGCTGCTCAATAAAGACATTCGTTAACCGTTTCACTTTCGTCTACGCAATTTCCTTACTATTCTTCAAATAAAATTACACCATCTTCCCGAGGGGAACCATGGGCTGATGCGGAGCATCGCGGTCGTTATAACGGCGTTCACGCGATGTGATAGTGACCAACGCAAGTTAACACGTAATAAAAACGTAATAACACCAAGTTAACAAAGTTAATAACACCGTAATAACAACGTAATTAACGCCGTTATAACGACCGCGATGCTCCGCATCAGCCCATGGTTCCCCTCGGGAAGATGGTGTAATTTTTTGAGACAACATGCTTCTCTTGGCATGCGTGTCATGACATAAATGGATGAGTGAAATGATGCTGTCGTAGTAATTTCTTCGATATATATCTGGATGAGAATTACATACCTTGCGTCCACGACCTGAGATAAATGACGTACCATAAATGTCATCACATGAATAATATGCTTGTCATTACATGAAAGCCTTTCATTGCATAAGATAGCGCTTGGGACAAGACTTCCATGAACCTATCATTCCATGTCATTCTTCTCATACCATGCATGGATGTCTCGTCTCACACATATTTATACATATGCAAAGAAACGACAATGGCGCCTTCACTTCATGTCATTTATGTCATTCATGTGATGCATGTAACGACATATCATTCATGTCATGCCTATCCTGATACATAGGTTGTTATAAAATCGAACTGCCATGAATGACAATGATGTCATGACATAAATGACATGCATTTCTATAACTGGATATATCCTGGATATGCGCGTCATGACATGCATGACTGGTATATAGAAATTTCATGTCATGTATGTCATAAAATGATTGGCATAAATTTTATGATCTGTATGACAAGCCATGATATGATTCCATGGAAAGCCATGCTACGCATGACAACAATCAGATAAATTCATGACGTGCACGCATGCATCCACGGCATGACATTAGCATGACAAGAAATTATGTCGACCCACTAGACCAAGTTGTCTACTAACTTGGGGCGATGCATGAATAGATGCTCGTGTTGGTGATGCCGTGATGGGCGTTGCATCGCCATTCCGTCTTCGTAATCCGAGTCTCGTCTCTGATTATTGCGTGTCTTCTGCGCCATGGTGACACGCGCAAGAAGATCCAAGCATCTCGGCAGCAGAAACACTGCGTGGTGGTTGCATCCGTTCAAACAGCGATTGAAAAGAACGACGTGCCGCCTTCAGGTTCTTCCTACAGCAGGTACCGGACTTTCGCAACCTTTCTCGTCTTTACCAGGCCACTGGGTCAAACATTGAAGCGAACGCTTTCGCTGTGCACATATATTCCGAGTACGACAACGCTGCATCGACTTACACAATGGCAGTGTCATCACGACTTAGTCAAAAGACGAGCAGTTGTACTACGCCACTCGTTCGAATGACGATCAAAAAACACGGGATATGCTACAGTATCACGGTCAGGTGACCAGTTTGTGACCCCTGAGTGATACCGCGTACTGCCGTCAGTGAGCATTTAGTTTCTGCGCTTCTTGCCCATCTCGCACCTACATACCGCTCTTTCACATTAATTCTATCGTTCGTACATACAGGCGATGTCAGCGTGGTCCACCGACGCCCGTACAGAATGTCTGTGTCTGAGCTGTGTCAGGATAGAGACACGCTCGCCAGGCTGACCTCTCCTTCCTTCTCTTCATTAAAATCTACTCCTCCTACTGTTCGTAGAAATAATGTAATCGTCGCTACCATCGTCATCGTCTTGCTGCTGTCGTGACACACAAGCACTTGCGTTAATTCTAGCTCACTTTACTTGCGTCAAACACAAATTCAGGATTTACACAAACACATCAGTCCACCTAGTTACGTTTTGCGGAACCCCAAACAATGCTGCACAGTCAGCTGTCTGCAAAATTCTTCTCATAATGTCGATTCTCGCAATGCATGGGATAAGCACAATTTTTTTTACTAGAAGGACAGGGGATGCTCAGGGACAGGATGAAGGCTTGATAACATCTTTGGCAAGCACATTCGTGACTTCCTGCTTGATGAAGTTTCGCTCAGACACAGACACTCTGTACGGGCGTCGGTGGACCGCGCTCACTTCGCGAGTATGTATGCGATGCTTCGCCATAGAGGTTGGCCCAAAGGCTGATTGCCCAAGTCGAATATCTATCGATATATTACGAGAACGCGCCACAGGGCTACAGTGTTGTAAGGTGGAAGACCAGAGGTGATTATGTGGCTAATTTCGTGGCTGCTCCAAGTTGACGACGTCGGCGTGCCGTTCTGAGGGCAGGCATCATCCACTGCGAAAACCTCTACGCGGACGTCTTGTAACAAGAAAACGTGAGCCACGGATATACCCTGTGGGAGAATCTGCCTGATCTGGCTGAAAATGACAAGAGGAAGGCACCTTAAAAAGACTGAAATTTGCTTCATCTTTGCACTGTGCGTAGCTCGTCTGCTGCACGTGCCCTCCGAGATGACAGTGGTATGCGGTGTAGCATAGTCCATCGCGGCAAGCACGGAGTACAGCGACGAGCCCTTTCGCCACCGAGGCATTCAACTTTTGGTCGAGGCTTTGCTCTCTCGGTTTCTTCGCTGTATAGCTTCTAGTGCGCTGGCGCAGTCGAAAAACGATAGGAATCGATGTATCGGTGCGATAAGCCCACGCACAGATGAAGAATTCTAAAATGTTTGCGGCGTAAAATTTGTGAAATGACGTCCTTTAATAGTGATGCCGTTTTCTGGTTAGTCAGATAAGTGTTTCAGGGCCCCTTTAAAGGTGCTTGACGTGGCCGACTGGTACCCAAGGCGCCATAATGTAATTTTGTACGTATGAAGTTGTGTAGGTATGTGGAAGTTCATGAGCCATTTTGTATCACTACATGAGTTGTGTGTGACAAACGTTCAACAATCTCCATTGTATTTAAGCACTGGTTCTTCACAGGCCTTGTGCGTGTGATGAAAGTCAGCTATGTGTCTAGTATGAGGCTTCAAATTTATCTTCTCTGCTCACGGGTTTTCTGACTGTATAGTTCATCATCAGGAACCGCGACCAATCCTCTGTATGGTGCGAGATAACAGAGGAGCTTTTAGTGAGGTTTATTATAAAACCATTATCACTGGTACATATAGCCGCTTTGTTGAGACCAAGCTGAACTTGTCGCTCACTAACTGCAAGGTTACAGGACTTCAATCATACCTTTACGTCGTCTCCATTATCCGAAAAAAAAAACAAAAAAAACTACGCGGTATTGATGCCAGCAAAGGGTTCATTCTTTAAGTAAAAAGGGTACTGCTAAGTACGTCACCATGCCGTCCTCTAGTGTCCTGGATAAAATGCCCGGATATAGCGTTAGCAACTATATGGTTAGATACGTAACTGTCTATTCAGTTAGCAGTCTTCCCTCGGATGCGCATTTCGGAGAACTCTCGCAACGTTCCACAACACCACGTAGTATGATATGCTTTTTTCATATCAAGGAACACAGAGAAGCAACTGTTTTTTAACAAAAGCGTCGTGCATGTTTAATTAAGTGCTTACGAGATGGTAGACTGTGGATCGACCTTCCCCAGAACCACACTGATATCGGTAATGCAACTCATTTCATTCATAAAAGTGTAACAGCCGCCAATGCGTCCTCTTTTCTTGCGATAGCAATTATATGGACACTCTAGGCGAATTTCTGCCATCGCAGTTGTTGTCGCCGTCGCGACAACAACTGTCCACCCCGAAACTCAAGAGAACAATTGGAGAAATTAGGCTCACGGACTGGGAGGCGTACAGGCAGTACCCCCACCCGAAAGCGGTATAACGGACATAGCGGAATGGATGCAGCACCTCCGAGACACCCACATCCAAACCACCAAAACCATCCAGCGCACGGTCGAGACGCCCGAAGTCGACCGCCGGCTCTTACACCTGTGGGAAGCCCGTGAGGGCCTCCTCAAACGGTGCAAACGACAGCGGTTAAACCGGAAACTCCGTCTACGAATCGCGCATATAACAGAAGAAGCCAGAGATTACGCGACCAAGCTGACGCAGCAAAATTGGATCCAGTTTTGCACCTCGCTCAAGGGTACTCTGAGTACAGCGAAGACGTGGGCCATCCTGCGTTGCCTGATCGAGCCCGACAAGGCCAAATCGACAACCAGTCGGACGCTTCAAGAAATCGCTCACAAGTTCCCCTGGAATGACCACGATCTGATTGACACCCTAAAAACCAGATACCTGGGTAGCGACCCCACACGGCCCTGCCTCTTAAAATACGAAGGGGAACCAAGACCAGAACTGGACGCTCCGATCACGAAGGAAGAGGTGTATGCCGCGGCACGAGCCTCACAGCGCAACCCTGCTCCCGGGGCGGACAAAATCACCGATGCAATGATTAGAAACCTCAGCACGAAGCACATCCTGGACTTGACCGAATACCTAAACGAGGAATTCTGGAGTAAGGGCCACGTACCGAACGAGTGGAAACACGTGGAAGTCGTGACGATTCCCAAACCAGGCAACTATCCCACGATTGACGCCCTACGTCCCATCTCGCTGACTTCGTGCCTCGGCAAGCTGTACGAGAGGGTCATCGGAGCCCGCCTCCAAGACTACATAGAGGACGGTGACCTCTTCTCGCACACCATGCTTGGCTTCAGGCCGGGACTTTCTGCGCAAGATGCTTTCCTAATCCTGAGGGAAGAAGTTCTCAAGCGCATCCCGAAGGGAGGAGAACACCTCCTGCTCGCACTCGACCTGAAAGGGGCTTTCGATAACATCTCTCACGAGGCCATTCTCAAGGGACTGAACGACATCAGCTGCGGAGACCGTATCTTTAATTACGTCAAATCGTTCCTGACGGGCCGGACGGCAACCATCGGAATAGGCCAGACTCGATCGGACACGATCGACGTGCCGAACAAAGGAACGCCGCAAGGGGCGATAGTCTCCCCGATTCTCTTCAACATCGCGATGCTAGCGCAGACCAAAGAGCTGCGGAAGATCCCGGACCTAGGTTACGCCCTATAGGCAGACGACATCACGCTCTGGGCCACCAAGGGCTCCCTCGCGCAAAAGGAGGCGACCCTTCAGGAGGCCGCGACGGCCGTGGAGAGATTTGCGGCAGCGAGCAGGATGCGTTGCGCGCCCGAGAAGTCCGAGGTGATCCGGGTACACAGGGGAGGAATCTACAAGACACCCGGCCTTATCGAACTCTATCTAGAGGGCCACAAGGTCACGGAAAGCAAAAAGACTAGGATTCTGGGTTTTTGGATCCAGAGCAATTTGAAAGCTTCCCACACCATCCAAACCCTAAGGTCCACCACCAACCAGATCTCGCGGATTATCAAACGAATGGATTATCAAACGATTGGATGGATTAGCCTCATGGGCTCGGTGGCACGACAGCCATGACAACAGCCGCTTACCTGCGACGCCTTTTCGTTCGGCAGGTTCTGCTCTGGTGTAGCCCTCCACTACGCGACAACGGACGCGCTGGCGACATCCCGGAGGTCTGTTGGCTCTCGGCTTGGCCAGACGCAGAAAATAACCCTGATTTGCCACACCGGACGGAGCGTACCCCACCGACATCGCGAGAGACTTCTACATCGCCGCCCCATGCTCCGCTTCACGAGCCACCGCCTTCGCTCTTACAACTGCGCCCCCTGGTTCTACTGATACCAAGCCACCAGATAACGTCGCATTCATCAAAGGACTATATAAGAGTGACACCGTGCTGCGCGGCATTCTATGGGCTCGGTGGCACGACAGCCATGACAACAGCCGCTTACCTGCGACGCCTTTTCGTTCTGCAGGTAAATTATCAGTATTCATTGTATGCACTACGTACTCGCTATATAGCCCTTGTTGTGCTGCCGAGCCCATAGTGTTGTATTTATATTGCTTTCGATTGTGCACGTGTCCTTCATCAACTACTAATACTATCAGGAGACGTCAAGTTAAACCCAGGCCCAAGCACCCGTGCAAGCGAAACGCAAACGTCCGGTGACATAATGACGGTACTGACAGAAATTCAATCTGGCGAAACTTCACTGCTAAAGGAAATGAAATCCCTGCAACGTAAGCTGTCCCAGAGTGACAGCGCTATAAAGGAAATTAAAGACCGTCTTGCCAAAATTGAAGAAGACTGCGCATCCCTGGTAGTAATAAAAAACAAGTTGACGATATCCGGACGCTTGCCGATCAAAATGGAAAAGATATCGCATTGATTAAGGCCAGGCTGGATGACACGGAAGACCGCGCACGAGGCTCAAACCTAGTATTCTTTGGATTAACAGATCGCGAACGTGAAACTTGGGCCGAATTAGAATCGTTAATAATAGAACTATGCCGTAAAGAATTAAATATAACGGTTCAGTCGGTGGACATCGAACGCGCACAACGTTTGGGCAAATTCAAAGTAAACAACAATAGGCCGATTATTGTTAAACTTTCCCATTTTAAAGTAAAGGAACAAATTCGTTCACAAGGCAGGAAACTGAGGAGCACTGAATATAGAATTTCAGAAGATTACTCTCCTAACACTCTAACTGCTAGAAGGCGTTTAGTCGAATTCGCCAAGACACAACAGAAGCCTTTCAAGCTCCGACACGACAAGCTAACTATTGGTAACAAAGCTTACACGTTTGATCGTAACACCCAAAAGGTTGTCCCTCGTACTTTAAATGCCTAGGCCCCAGCAATGCTAACTCCAAGAAGAATTTCTTTTCGTTTGTTTTTACTAAAATTAGAAGCATTTTACCGAAGCTTGACGCTCTCAGTAATCTTGCCGGCACAACAGAGTCTGATCTAATCGTAATTACTGAATCATGGCTTAACTCTACAATAGAAGACTCTGAAATACTGCCATTTTTTCCTAATTTCAATATCTTCACGCATGATCGAACTACCAAACGTGGTGGCGGCGTATTCACTGGCGCACATAAGGACCTTCAGTGTACTGAAATTAAGACATCGTCCTCCCTAGAAATTCTGTTCATCCTGTGTAGCGCCTCTTACCCACCCACAATAATCGCAATCTGCTATCGCCCGCCTAGTAATGATCCTAAATTTGTTGCAGAATTCCACGAAACATTGCGTTTGGTAACTGAATTACATCACCACTCTCCAATGTTACTGTTCGGTGATTTTAACTTTCCCACAATAAACTGGACTAAACTGACATCAGCAACTTCGCAACACAGTACCGAAAGCGATTTTGTCAACTCATGCCTAACCTTTGGATTAACGCAACTTGTCACTGAACCTACACGCCAAAGTTTGAATTCTTCTAACATACTCGACCTCATTTTTGCTTCTGATCCTGACAAAGTATATGCAATGACGCATCTGCCTGGTCTTAGTGATCATTCCATAATCCACGCATCGTACTCCTGTCAGCTTACACAACCTACAAAGATAACCAAAGTGATCAGACTGTATGACAAGGCGAATTACTCGGCCATTAACTCGGAACTCGCACATTTTGCTGCTTCATTCCACACCAGTTTCTTGATGCGTTCTGTCGACACTAACTGGCTGCTTTTTAAAAACAAAATGCTCGATGTGTTCGCAAAATACGTACCCGTTATCACCCTAACCGAAAAACAGTCAACCCCGTGGTTTAACGTCACACTAAAGCGTCTTAACAATAAAAAGAAAAGGCTTTTTCGCTCGGCTAAACGGTTTAACAACGCAAGCGCATGGAATAAATATTACCTTGCAGAAAAAGAATACGAAGCTCTAGCCAGTAAAGAAAAACGCAATTTTTTACGCAAACGCTGCCGACTATGTTAAGAAATAACCCAAAAAAATTCTGGAAGGTTATCAACCCTAATAACTCCCAGCCATTAGCTCTGTTTGATGAACAAAACCATCGTATGGGACGATCGCGAAACTGCTGAACAACTTAACCGTGCTTTTTCTTCCATCTTCACAATTGAACCTGTTAACATATTACCTCGCTTGCCTTTTTTTGGATCATGCATGTATTGCCTGATATTACGTTTTGTCCTTACGGCATTGAAAAACTAATTGATTCATTAAAACTTACATCACCATCTGGTGTCGATAATATAAATGCTAAAATGCTGAAAAACACCAAAACAAATGTGAGCGCGATTTTATGTGCTATATTTCAGCAGTCATTGTCATCAGGAGTGGTGCCGGAAGACTGGAGAGTAGGCAAGATTGTTCCAGTCCCTAAAAAATGTCCTCCATCGTTGTGCTCTAGTTATCGTCCCATTTCACTCACCAGTGTTTGTTGCAAACTAATCGAGCATGTTATTTACTCTCAGATCGTAAACTTTTTAGTATCCAATAACCTATTTCATCCTGCTCAACATGGCTTCCGTAAAACTCTTTCATGTGACACTCAACTAGCTTTATTTCTTCATGATCTAAGTTCTAACCTCGACTTGAACGTACCTGTAGATGCCATTTTCTTAGACTTTGAAAAGGCATTTGACAAAGTCCCACACCAACGGCTACTCCTAAAACTTTCCCGTCTCAACATTAATCCATTGGTACTAGACTGGATACGTAGCTTCCTCACTAACCGGCAGCAGTTTGTATTTGCTAACATGCAGTCATCTAAAAGATCTTCTGTACTTTCGGCGTACCACAAGGCACAGTTCTCGGACCACTACTCTTTCTAATTTACATTAATGACCTTCCTACTGAGATCTCTTCTAATATTCGATTGTTCGCAGACGATTGTGTAGTTTATCGACGCATAACTAACACTTCAGACATAGATTTGCTTCAAAATGACTTAAAACACATTGAATTATGGTGTAACGAATGGTTGATGTCTTTAAATACTAAAAAAACCTCACTAGTTTCTTTCCATCGCAGACAGCATCACCAGTCAGGGAAATACACCATATACGGCTCCGAAATATCATCCGTTAACTCATATAAATACCTCGGCATAACCTTTTCAACTACCCTATCTTGGTCACATCATGCCATTAACATAGCCAATGCCGAGAATCGAACCCTTGGTTTTCTCCGCCGGAACCTAAAACTTGCTCCCCCATCAGTAAAATTATTAGCTTATGTTACATATGTCCGCCCTAAGTTAGAATATGCATGCTCTGTCTGGGATCCTCATCAACATAACCTATCTAATACACTCGAATCAGTTCAAAATCGTGCAGCCCGGTTTATTTACTCTGAATATTCTTATCATTCAAGCGTGTCTGAACTCAAAACCCGTGCCGGTCTTACTAATCTATAATCACGACGTCACATTTCTCGACTGTGTCTTTTTCACAAATTCTATCATTCACCACTCCAGATTTCAGCCATACTACCAGCTCATCGTCAGTCCAGCCGCATTAACCACAGAAAAGCCGTGTATCCTCCCCCGGCGCAGACTAGCTCCCATCTACGATCATTTTTTGTGAAAACCGCAAAGGACTGGAACGGTCTGTCTGCCGACGTCACGCACCACTCCGACGCACATCACTTCAAGGCTGCTCTCGAATCCCTGTTTTGTTAAACTAAGCCCATCCCTCATGTAATACCCCATCTCTGGGCCTTTGAGGTACTATAAATAAATAAATAAATAAATAAATAAATAAATAAATAAATAAATAAATAAATACATAAATAAATAAATAAATAAATAAATAAATACATAAATAATAAATAAATAATAAATAAATAAATAAATAAATAAATAAATAAATAAATAAATAAATAAATAAATAAATAAATAAATAAATAAATAAATAAATAAAACATAGTGTGCGTGCAACACAATACAGGCATCGCGCACATAGACAACATTCTATTGGAACTCATCCCACAAAAGAAGACAGGACCTAGCTATTTATTCTGAACATTTATAGCAATCCCACTAAACATAAGCACAAGTTCAGAGCCTATTCCAGAAAAGACCTCAAACTAGCTGGAGAAAATCCGGTAGTCATAGGAGTAGACTTTAATGCCCCACACACTGCGTAGGGATATCTATATTCCAGACCAAAAGGAAGGGCCTTATGGATTACTCGCAAGAATTAGCCCTCTCGCTATCACAGACCCCGGTACTTCCAAGCCAGAGTAGGCACGGCGTTAAAACAGGGACACAACCACAAACCTACATTTCCCAAGAATATTGAAAAAAATGACGTGGCACAACACACTAGAAGATTTGGGTAGCGACCACCGCATACGTAGGTTACTCGTCAAAGAAGGGGCCGAATAGACCCAAGCACGACAGATCAATAATAGACTGGGACTACTTCGTAGATCACGAGAGGCTACACACCACGATCCTCACAGACATAGAACAATGACTAAAGAGCTCAGCGATGACGTGCAATCTGCCAAAAAAATAGCACCTGAATCTAACTTGGAGAATGCGACAGCAGACTTCTCCACAAGTGGGAGCTAAGCAGGTCGCTGCAAAATAAACTTAACAGTCAGAAGCATAACCAAAACTGAGAAGCGCATAGCACTCCTCAACAAAGAAATAGAAGGATATGCTGCGCAATTGAGCAAGCGACAATGGGACGAGATATGTAATTCCATGGACGGACAATTAAGCACCGGCAAAACCTGCCACATGCTTAGGTTTCCTGCTGGACCCTGAGAATAACAAGAAAAACCACAGACAAGACATTAATAAGTTATACACGCCTGTGAGGGCACAGAAGAGGAATTTCTCTCAAAGAATTAGAGCAGAAACACATAACACAGGCACCCCCCTTGCAACCATCCTAGCTACAACGGGAATATCAACGCAAAATTAGACGAGGAATTCACGGAGGCAGAAATCCGCGCGGCCCTATAAAGTTGAAACGCCAAATCAGCCCCGGCCAGACGGTATAACAAACAAGACTCTCGGAACCTCGATGATGGATCGATCACCAACCTAACGGAATATATAAACGAGTGCTGCAAAAAGGAGAAGTACCAGCTCAATGGAAGAAAGCAACGATAACGCTTATTCCAAAACCTGGTGAAAAGCTTGAGATCGACAACCTCAGACCAATCTCATTACATCCTGCGTCGGAAAATTATGGACATGTATTCTAACCAGAGAAGCTTCTTAGAGGATAATAACATATACCCAGATACAATGATAGGATTTCGCAAAAACCTTTCGACACAAGATGCAATGCTTCAACTTAAGCATCAGTTAATCGACTATAAAACGTGTTCTACAAGGGCCATCTTGGGCCTTGATATTAAAAAGGCATATATAAACGGGATAATGCAAACCACGCAATCATATTGGAAAACATCGAGCGATTACACTGGGCAACAGACGTATAACTTAAGAGCTTCCTATAAGATAGGAAAGCAGTCTTCTCCGTCGGAGGACTCACGTC
>NC_051159.1:42295570-42448027 GCF_013339745.2 Dermacentor silvarum | reverse complement strand
CTGTTTTACCTGCTGAACTTGGCAGGCTGTTCCAGATGGCAAAACTGGAAGCCTTTTGGAACCTGATGCATATAATTGTTTGCTGTGCTATGCTTAGTTACCAAAGAAAAGGATGTTATGTATTGTTAGCGTAACTGTATGCTAATTTAAAATGTAGAAATAATGACAGAAAAGGAAAATAAAGTGTAGGAAAAGAAAACTTGCCGCAGGGAAGAGCCGAACGCAATCTTACGGGTTATCCATGTGGAGCTTTACCAATAAGCTGCTGCATTGGCCATCCTGTCATCCATTTTCTGAGTACCTCAGTACAGACAACCAGCAAAACTATATATGTCCTGCACTAGAGCTACGGCCAATTTTATGACCTGTGTGTGTACATTGGCTGAGAGTGTCTTAGCTAGTGCTCCTCATGGCCAGGTTAACTAATGTGGAACATCCTTCAATCATGGTGTTACCTAATATGTGAACTTAGGTGCAGGCAACTGGCAATCACCCCCTGCATGCTACCTCTTTGCATTGTGGCTGCCAAAGTTGAAGCCCTTGGTATCGAATAAGCGAGAAGAATAAGGAGAACAAAGGGAATCGATCTGGCATATGATCTTAATTTGTCATAGGCCCTTAACTTTGCAAACTTGACTTACAGCGCATACATAGACAAAGGGACAGCAGAATGACGAAAGACAAGCGCTGACAATCCCTTTGTCTATGTATGTGCTGTAAGTCAAGTTTGCAATGGAATACCACTTAGCCCGTACCCAACCCTGCCTTGACTTTTGCAGCCTTGATGTCATCAGGAAGCATGTAAGGGTTGATTGGCCTGCTCATACATTCTTGTACTATGTGACATCTTTTGAGAAAAGGATGTCGGACATCTGCTGCCATGGCTGTGAAGTGGCAGTGGATAACACTCGTAGGGTGACTGTTGTACACATTGTGTGCGCTAATACCCAAGAAAGTGAACAGATTGACGGCCATCGCTGCAGCTTCATTGGTAATGCACCACATGCATAATGCAGATGATGTGGGTTCAGCTCACACCCTTTGCCATTTCTTTTCATCCACTTTCATTTCCCTTTGCCCTAGTTACTTTATAAATTTCAGTTAAGCATAGAAGTTAATTTCCACTATGTTTTCTCTGAGTCATTCTCCATTTCTTTCATGTGGTTTATACTCAGTCTGCATCCTATTGACTGATCCTTTTGTTTACTGTTAGGTTCACATGCAAATTTCTTGTGTATAAGGTTCGCAAAGAACCGATAGATTGTGCAGCTTTGTTCGCTGATGCCAAAGAGCATTATGTGTGACCAGTATTCATCATCTGCAGCTACAAGTTGGTGTATATTTTCCTTTTCAGGAACACTGAAGTATATCTTTGAAGGTCCAGATGCGATGGAAAGGTGCCACGACTCAGTCATCAGTGCGATGTCAATTGCAGCCTCAAGGGGGTGCCCTGTGGACGGCATAAAAGGCCCATCTGCTGTTGCCAACCTACGGACATTGGACTTGGTGTGGGGTTTTCCACCGGACTATTTACATTGCATCTTGGAAGGTGTTGTATGTCAGTTAATGGAACTGTGGCTCAGCTCCACTGGAAAGCCATGGTATATTGGCAATAGAATTAGGATTTTGAATGACCGCATGATGAAAATTCGTCCTCCTGGATTTTTTACGAGATTACCAAGGTCGCTTTCCGAAAGATCATTTTGGAAAGCAAGCGAATTGAAATATTGGCTTTTGTATTATGGAGCACCTTGTCTGGAGAATATCTTGCCACATAAATACCTGCTCCACTTTTCTTTGCTTTCACACAGCACTTACTTGCTATTGAAAGCAAGTATAAAAGAATGGGAAATATCACATGCTGATCTTTTGCTACAGCAGTTTGTTCAAGAAATGCCAAAGCTCTATGGTGACAACACCTTCACGTTTAATGTGCACCACTTGTCCACATAGCAAAATCAGTTCGAATGACAGGACCACTTTGGGCCACTTCTACATTTCCCTTTGAAGGGGGAAATGGTGATCTTCTAAAGCTTGTGTCTGCTGCCAAAGGTGTGCCTCAGCAAATAGCAGAGAGATGTATCATGCAGGAAATGTTAAAATCACTTAAGCGCATTGTTTTCCTTCCACCTATGTTGAAAAAAAAAGCAACAAATCATTTCTGGAAAAAAAACTGTGAATCATTATGCTTCAGCTGTCATGGGTGCACCTTTGCCTGCATCCAATCTAGAAAGCAGTGTACATAGTCTGTTAAATGCGTTAGGTCCTGTGTCAACGATTGGCGAATACTTCAGGGCACAAATTAGAGGAATCATTGTGCACAGTTCACACTATAAAAGAGCGAAAAGTCTTGTTCACAGTACATTGAAACTTGTGATGGAAGGCTTTGTAGAATAGTGAATGTGCTTTCCGTAGATAGTTCCATGGTGTTCGTATGTCAGGAACTTATGTTTACCGAGAGTCTTATGCCCGTCCTCTATGAAGTTGAACATCCACCGCCTGATGTTGGGTTGTGCTTGTTACAAGAAGAAAGCATTTTTTTCATTATGTGTCTATGTAGAGCGAAATGACAAGTCATTCATTGTAAAAATTCCAAATTTGTACGAAAGAGATTAGGTTCTTTGTAGCAGAAACAAAGCAAGCAAGCTCTTGAATTCCATTTTAGTGAGATGGGCTTATCTTAATACACTTTATAGGGTTGCCAATTATAATTTTTTAGTTCAATGTAAAAGATACAATTGGGAGGAAAAGTGCGGAGACCACAAATGCTGTATAAAAAATATTTCCTTGACAGTCTAGCAAGGCATGCACCTTGAAATCAAGCAGCACAGCTTATGTGTGTGTGTGTTCAAGCACTTTAATTCCTTGCAACAGTTCAACGTAGCGTGGCTGTGCAGGAAAGTTTTCTTTAGTTTTGGCTGAAGCGATGGTCTTTTGTACCCATCTATACCTTCCTGTGTGCTCAATACTGCATTGATTAAGCAGAAAAGGCTGTGTAGCATTTTTTATAAAAACCTTTCTACTGTGGTCACAATTGTTTTTATGCTGTAAACAGGGATAAGTCAGTCTGATAGCAATTCTATGGTGGCGTGAGAGAGATAATGGACATGTTTACTTTGTACCTCGTCTCCAGAGATAAGCTGTAAACAAGTGTGGCCCCAACCATAACAAAATGTTTTCTTTATCAAGGCAGTCATGTAGTTCATGCTTTGAGAACTTATGTTTGCGATCCCTATGATAAAAGGGAGCTTCTTTGTTTAATGTTTAGCATTTCTTGCCTCATAATACACCCTTTGCAGTAGGTTCATGATTTACGTCAGTTTAGGCCTCTTCAATAATAAGATATGTGCCCAACAGGGAAATTTAACATCAGTCTCCCAGCACCACAGACTGATGCTCTGATTAGGCCATTAACCAAACTCACCTCTTGCCACTTAATTATTTCAGACAATTTATGTATTCATCAGTTGCACAGCATGTGTATGTGCTAGTTTCCATTAAGCCAGAGATGCCAGAAACATCCAAATAAATGAACCTTACCATTGTCTTTCATATGTGGCATATTGCACAGCATTAAGTTGCTTATAAAACGAAAAGTGTGTCATTTTTGCTATCATTTTCAAAGATCATTCAATAAATCTTAAGGTTGTCACAAATGTTCCTTTGCATAATAAAAAAAGGCATGCATAATGAAACGGTTTGGCAAGCTCTGCGCTCTTCAAGCTACGTACAAAGAGCTAAAGCCCAAACTTAAGCACGATGGGATGTAAATTGTCCAGAAATGATTCCGACACCGAAGGCTGATTTTGCATGTTGTTTTCAACAGATGACTTCGATTATGCATCTGATGTGTGTGGTAGGTGTGTCCTCATTGCGAAATGTTCTCATCATTGTCCCAATATTGTGAAATTGAATGCCTTTCTGCGTGCACATAGTGCATAGCTGAATATTGTATTATAATGAACACTTGCCATCTTGTGCTTTTCCCCATTTTCGATCCTACTTCAAATAAATTGACATTTGCTTTTATATTACCATAGGCACAGTTTGTTAGAAGCATGCATATTGTGCTTATATGATTTAGCTCTTGCTTTTTTCAGTGTGTGCTGAAAAAATATGCAAGCTGCTTTTCAGGGTTATGAATAATTGTTTCTTAGTTGAAAAAAATTCTGTATATTTTGTGTAATTGTACTTCAATGGAAATACAGTATAGACCACTTATAACGTAACCGGATATAGTGCGGTCTTTTCAGACTCCCGTTAAGTTTCCCATAGCACTCCATGTAGACACGTATCGCTTATAGTGCAGTTGTGGGAAACGAAATACCGGTTACATTGCGGCTTCCTGGAAGTACGGAAGTCAGCGGAGACGGCGAACACTCCCCTCAAACAGGCGCCCCAAGGAGTGCTCTAGGAAAAAAGAGAGACCAAGTGGAGGAGAAGGGCACGTGGTGCGAACGAGAACAGCCAGTGAGGCTGAAACCAGAATCTTGAGTGCGAGTCGTGAAATATCATGGCGCGCATAGCGAGCGAGGGCCACGAAACTGCCGACGCCGGCCAACGCTTGCTTCACGATAACGGCAGTAAACGAAACTTCAGGGAGCGGGCGGCTCCGGCACGGCACGGCGAAGGGCGCACGCGGAGACCATGGAATGTGAGGGAGGAGGGCGGCGGGGAAGTGGATTTCGCCTCGGCAACTCTGCCGCTTCGGTGGCTCCCCTTGCCCTCCCTTGTAGCTCCCTCACTTTCGACTGTCACTGTGCATGCCCTCCACCGCTCCAGCCGGTCCAGCGCCAGCTCCCCGAAGTTTCGTTTTCTGCCGTTATCGGGAAGCGTTTGCCGGCGTGGGACAGCACCGCTGCTTCCCTCTGCGCCGTAGCCGCAGCGTGCAAGGTCAACACGTGACTAGAAAGTAGAGGAAGCATAAAGGAGAAAGAAGGGTTCACTGCCATTTTCTACGCGTGACTACGGTAGGGTGGCTGAGACGTCGGCACGCACACGCATGTTTCGGGGCAACGCAGAATCGGCGACCTTGCCATTTGACAGAGGGTGACATATCCGCCGCGTTTTTTTTTCTTTTTTTGTTTCGTTCGCGCGCGCTACAGGGTCTCTCCTAAGCTTTTACTCTATGGCAGTGCCAGAGCAATGTCGGTTCGAGGCGCCGCTGCATGATTTGGTTCGAATTAACGAGATTCGTCTGTAAATTGAATGCAAACATTCTAGCCGCATTCCTTGACTGTCACATACGCGTGGCGGCTCGGTGCACATGTTTTGCTTATGTGCGGGCCTTGAAAATTGTTGCTTTGGTTATAGTGCGGTACCGCTTATAGTGCGGATATTCGCGACTTATACTTATGTTATAAGCGGTCTACACTGCTAATCACTCTCATTTTTGTGTGTTGTATATGAGTGCAGCACATTTTCTGCAAGCCATTGTTTATTGTAACTAGTAGTCGGCATGCTTTAGAATGTAAAATTTGTGTATATTTGATGTCATTGTGCTTCAATGAAAAATATTCATCACTCCAACACTGTCATTCTTTTTTTCTGCTCTGTAGCAGCTCAGCTCAAACACTTGCATCAAACTTAGTGTTCAAGGCAAGAAATTACTGGATGAAATTATTTCAAGCTTTGTATTAACTAAATAGTATGACGTATATTTTCTGGAAGACATTGTTCATGTAGTGGTGACTAGTATTTGTGAGCATGCTCCAGAACGCAAAATACAACACATCCTCTTTACACGGCTTCACATCGACACTGAATTAAGCACCTACTGGCAGTAGGACATATTGTGGCGTGAAGGAATGATTGACCAGAAATGTGTAAAGCCAAGCCGTAGAGGAAGCTAACGCCATAAGGTTTATGTGTACTCTGGTTGGTGTGGCATAGTTCAGAATTTGTAAGACCAGTGTGTAGAAGCACAACGAAAAGGAGCACATTGCACGTGTTGCAAATGCTTCAGAAAAACCATAGAAAGGGTGAGAAAAACACTATGCTGGAAGTTTCTGTTGATTCTTATGTCTCGGGAGGAGAGAACTACTGCTGCTCACTTCATGGTTGGCTCCCTCCTAAAGTGACGGTATACCTCTCTTGAGCACGTGGTGTCACTTCCACCATGAAAGCACGTCATGTCATTGCACGAACCACGTGACAACTTTTGGCAAAGGTAACTGGTAACTGCTGTCTGTCATGCACACCACACTGCGCCACACCACAGTAATGTGCTTACCAGGTAGCAATAAACCATACTGGTGTGCACATCGCAACACAGCGGGCCGTGCTGGTGTGCACATCACAACACATGGGACCGTGCTGGTGTGCACATCGCAAGACATCAGACCGTGCTGATGTTTGCACTGGAAACATCAGACCGTGCTGGTGTGCACATGACAACACATCAGACCGTGCTGATGTTTAGACTAGAAACATCAGACCGTGCTGGTGTTTACACTAGAAACATCAGACCGTGCTGGTGTATTTTTCAACTGGGTGGTATTGCCCATTGGTGCAATTGGTCATCCCAACAAAAAAAAATTGGTCACGTTCCAGTTGGTTCACTTGGTCAAGTTATGTACTAATATACCATTGCAAATATTCCATTGCAAATTACCATTGCAAATATACCATTGCAAATATACCATTGCAAATTTTCCAATTGGTACCAATCGGAAATTTCCCAGTTTTAGTCAATTGATTTTTTGACAGGGCAGAAAATGGCGCGGGCGGATAAGCCGAAGGGCAGTGCGCGTGCGTATGGTGACAAGACAAGCGGGCATGGTCCTTGCCGGGGTTAAGCAAATGAAGTGACTGCTGATCACCAAGTAGTGTAAGTTTTATTGAAATCAAGAGCAACAACTGCACCATCAACAGAAATCGTGGAGGACTTATTGCAGAAGTGGAGTAGAAAAGTTTGTAATAGCTTTACGTTATAGCGCCCATGGACTCAGACCGAACAAGCGATCCCAGATTCCTCAGCGAACGCCGTGCGTTGAACTATTAGACAGCTTTATTTTAGCGTTTGCAAGCAAACGTAAACGCATTACGTACGTAAAAAAATAGCGTTGTCATCACTGCGCATGCTCTGAACGTTATTCGGTTTCTGCGGTTTACGTGCGCTGTGATAGCGTACCTTATTTGGCGAGTTTATCCAACGCCTCCTCTAGAAACATGCCAGCCGCGTGCGCCAAAAACCTGCTGCCCTTACCTTTCGCCTTTTCCACCTTTCCAATAGAGGTAGTAGATAGCGATCTTAGCGATGATCACTTGCAACACACATGTGCGCATGCGCACACCATCGCACGGCCGCCGACGCCGCTACCACAAACGTTTACATACCACTGTGACACCGCACAACCCCAACCCCCTGGCGAGATAGGGAAGCAGCTGGCGCCATCTCTTGACAACCGACCGCAACTCAAGGCACGACGGCTACAATGGGTGAGCGTGCGACGACGCAGGCATCTTTCTAGAGGAAGAGTTGGAGCGGGCCCTGCGAGCCGTCATGGGGAGCGGACGTGCTTCACGTCGGCTCTGCGTAACTGATGTCCTACTGCCAGACCATCGATCTGCACCGCCCAAACCCCGTTGGATTGTGTCCAGCAAGTTACCAGGGACCCGTAGATATCATTTTCAACCATTCGGGCCCATTTTGGCGATTTTACGGGACTTTATCGACCACACCGGCGCCGCTGCTAAGGCCTAGCGACGACGCCGGGCCGCAGACGCGGCACTAGGCACGGCTGCCATGAGTCTTGCGCGAGGCTATGACCCGGAATGCATGCACGTAGTGGAGCTACAGCCTGTGAAGAAGCCAGTATTCGGTGAAGCCACCGAATATGTTATTCGGAAGAAGTTAGAAGAACAACAGCGAGCGGCCGAGACGCGCGCTAGCTCTAAACAGCAGGAAGCGTTGCGCGGTGGGGACGCTATGGACGGCCACGTCACCACATTGACGCCAGGCAAAACGCTTCAACCGAAGCGTTGGAAACCGAAGGTGGTGCCCAAATTTGGTACGGAAGACGCTGTTGCGGTCGTAAAACCCAGCGGAACACTCAATTTTTCAAATTTCAAGGGCAGCAATCAAATCGGAGAAGCTATGTATGCTGCTGCCGGGTTCTCGAGCTCGTCACAGGCACTCACTTTTTGGCCGGCGTGGGATCAGAACATAATTATTGTAGGAATTCGCGACGCACAGTTCATTCGGAACGTCCTTGCTTTCGAGAGTCTGCGGATTGGCGGCCGATTGCAAGCGGTGCAAGTCTACCTCAAGATGACGGACAACACGTGCCGTGGAGTAATTGAAGTTGATCCGAAGGTGTGGCAAGCGGATATTTCTGAAGCTATTTACTCGCCAGATGCTCCCGTGGTGGGTGTGCGGAAGTTAGGACAGTCGAACGCGGCAGCGATAACGTTCGAGGGCCGTATTCTACTGGGGAGAGGCTGTGCCGGTGCGCCTCTATCGGAAGACAACACCAGCTTGTACCCTATGTGGAACAGTGGGACATAGGGTGGATGTGTGCCTTATCCGCGGGATGATCGCTGCCGAGCCTGCGGATCGGTCACCCCAGAGGAGGGGCACGAGTGCCAGCCCCGATGTCTAGTCTGCGGGGACCCCCATCTGAGGGGCTCCGCGGACTGCACCTGGAAATACAGGAGAGGTGCGGGAGCCGGGTGGAAGCCTGGCGGAGGGAAATCCAGCAACAAGCGTCAGGCCAGAGGGCCCGGAAGGATTCGGGGCCTGGAACGCAAGCTCAGAAGCAGGTCGCGGCTCCATCGCCGCTACCAGAAACGAGGGCTGCAACGAGGTCCTCCCGGCAGGGACCTCAGGGAAGCAGTCGTCCAGCTGACAATCATAAAACTGGAGGAGCCGGAGCTGGGGCCGGGTCAGCGAAAACCACGGGCAGCAAGGTGAGCTGGGCAGAGGTTGCCGCTTCCTCGACTTGGCTGCTGAGAAACTTAAGGAAGAAAATAGTAGATTAAGGCAGGAATTGGCAAAGTATAAAACTCAGAAGCTTAGTGCGTCGGCAGGGGGTGCAGACGTGCCAGAAACGCTTGCGGAGTCTGCAATGGAGGAGGTCGCTCCCCTCCCTCCTACTCAGCAGGGAGAGGCGCCTGCCACTGAGGTTGTGGAAAAGCGGGAAGAGGAAAACAGTAAAGTAGTGGCGAGGGAGACTGATAAAAAGGCTGCTGTCACACAGGAAGAATCCAGGATTGAGGCTGATGTGGAGCGGTGTTTGCAGAGGGAGCTTCCGCGTTTGGAGGCTCGCATAGCGCAAAGTATACAGGCCAGCCTCGAGAGAACCCTACAAACTATTATTGAGAGAAGCGTTCAAGCAGCTATAGAGAGGGGCAGTCATGGCGCGGTAAAGCGGGTCCTACAGGTAATCTTGGAGCCCCATCTGATTAAGCTACAGGGCTTTGAAATCAGAATTGATCGTAAACTTCAGGAGCTTGCGGACTGCACGTGGTCAAAGGTTCCTAAACTTACTGGCCGGATGGGTAACAGGCAGCTTGGAGCTGAAGATTTGCCCGACACCGGAGTGGAAACACCACGCGCGGCGTCCTTGAGTATTCAACATAGCCCGCCCTCCTAAGTTGCAGGTTTTGTAGCGGAACTGCAGGGGGTTTAAGAGGAAGAGGGAATCTCTACAGCAATACATTCAATCGTTGGAAAAATTATCAGATATCATTGCACTGCAGGACGTAAATACGGAAGCCAAACTGAGACCATACAGCGCACATCAAACCAACTCATCAACTTGCATTCTGGTGCATAAGGATTGCACGGCTGTCACAATTGAACTGGAGTTAACCACTGAGGTGGAGCACACTTTTATTCAGCTCTTACCGTACGTACGTACTAGCAGAAGTGCGTATGTATTGAACATATATAGTCGACCGAAAAGCAAGGGTGCGTCTTTTGACGAGATTTTCCAAAAGGCGGCGCAATTGGCAAAATCAGCCCCTCTTATCATAGTGGGGGATTTTAACGCGTATAGCTTTTTGTGGGGTTATAGTAAGGAGAATATTAATGGCAGGAACCTCGCTGCGGCCATCTCAGACGTAGCTTTGGCGATTCTTACGGACCCGCAGCATCCGACGAGGATTGGCAACAGTGTCTCGAGAGATACGTTCCCAGATCTCTCTTTGATTAAAGGAGCGAGAAATTATGAATGGCATAACACGCAGGAGACCTTGGGGAGTGCCCACTGCATTCTCAAGATCGGCCTGGACTACAATAAGCATCGCAAACCGAAAGGGCTGGCCAGGCTCACGGACTGGTCGTTGTTCCGAAAGGCCGAAGATGCTACGCTTACCGCGCCTATTGAAAAGTATGAGGAGTGGGCCGAGTCATTGCTGGGAGTAAGGGATCGCTTTACGCGTACGCTCCAGACCTCAGAAGAAGTTCCAGCTATCGAGAACCACCTGGTATACATATATGGGAGGCGAGAAGAGGTCTAACGCGGCGGTGGAAGAGGCAAAAGTATAACCGCAAGCTCAAGATCAAGATCGCGGAATTAACGTCGCAAGCGGAAGAGTATGCATGGACCTTGGCCAAGAACAATTGTTTGGCAAAATGTGACTCCTTGAAAGGCAGCCTCGACACCAAGGCGGCGTGGCATCTTCTTAGGTGTTTGATAGAGCCCACCAAGTCGCGTGGGGAGCAGCAACGTAATCTCAAGAGAGCCCTGCATGGCTTCGCGGGCATGGACGAGCAGCTGGTTGCAGCCCTCACCAGCAAATATATCTGTACGATGAAAGACAACGAGCCAGTGCGGGAGTATGAAGGTATGGAGAATCCGGACCTGGATCGGGAGTTTGAGGTCGAGGAAATACAGCCGGCGCTTATGGCCATGAGGCGGAGCACGGCGCCAGGGAACGACAATGTGACGGTGGGATTGCTTGCCAATCTTAATCGGCAGACGCTCGTAACTCTCACGCAATACATCAACGAGTGCTGGAGAAGTGGAAAGCTACCCAGGGCGTGGAAGACGGTTGATGTAAGCTTCATACCCAAGCCTGGAAAGGAGGTGAACTTCAATAACCTGAGGCCAATCTCGCTTACATCGTGCGCAGGAAAGCTTATGGAGAAGGCGGTGCAACTGCGCCTGTCGACGTATCTAGAAGACCAAGGCCTTCTGCCTCACACAATGTTCGGGTTTCGGGCACACTTGTAAACCCAGGACATATTACTACAGTTGAAGATGGAAGTGATCGATCCCCCGCGCAAGCGCAACAGTAGGGCCATACTGGCGCTGGCACTTAAGGGGGTATTCGACAACGTGAAACACTCCAAGATTCTTGAAGATCTACAGGGTACTCATTGCGGAAAGCGTACCTTTTATTACATCAAGGACTTCTTGCAAGATAGGCAAGCCCACATCATGATTGGTGACACGAGGTCCGAGCCGATACTCATGGGCACCAGGGGTACGCCTCAGGGAGCAGTCCTTTCTCCACTGCTCTTCAACGTTGCCCTCATGCACCTGCCGGAAAAACTGAATGCCGTAAAGGGAATTCGTCACGCCCTTTACGCGGACGATAAAACCATATGGACAACGGAGGGCAGCTTGGGACAGATGGAGGGGGTCCTCCAGCACTCTAAGAAAAAAAAGGGTCAAAAGTGAGTCACAGCAACGTGACTCTCTTTTTCTGCGCCGAGACCCCTTTTTGCGTGAGTAGAGTCACAAAATAATGGTCAACCCTTTTGTATGAGTCAATTGACTCCCAATGGCTTGCGAAGAGTCGTCGTGAAAGATCGCGACTCCTTTGTGACTGTGCAGCAGTTGACGAGAGAAAGATTAAAATGCAGAAAAAATACCAGATAATTTTTTTCTTGCTTAATTTATGCTTGCTTCTGGTTAAGCAGACCCTCAGGGTTTATGTCCTGGTTGTAATGCAGTAGCTCACTCTTTTGTCCCATGTTCTGCAATGTTGATTTTCTTTGACCATGTCTGTTGACAGCTCGCACGCTTAAGCGATAGCTGGTTTCCTGTGCTAAGGAATACCTGGATTTGTCACACTGGATTCTGACCATTAGTAAATCTAAAAAAAAGTATTGGCTACTAAACAGAGCACATCAACGAGGTAACAAGTTAAGTTCAGTGGATGCACCCAACAGTGGTGATTGTAAATGTAGTTCTGTGACGCAAAATTAAATTTTGAGGGTTTATGTGCCAAAACCAAGATCTTATTATGAGATACACGGTAATGGGAAACTGCACATTGATTTTCAGCAGCTCTTTTACGTGCCCGGAATTCACGGTGCACGAGCGGTTTTGCATTCTGCCCCCATTGGAATGCGGCAGCCGCGGTTGTAATTGTACCCGCGACCTCGAGTTCAGCAGCACAATGCCACAGCCACTGGGCTACCGCGGTTCGTTGCGTTTCGCGACCAGAAAGAAACATCAGCGTACACAACACTGCTTTTGAGCCCCCTTATAGAAACATAAAAACAAAAAGTCGCAGTTTCGCCCGAAAGACGAAGCTTTGATAGCTATAGCAATGTATTAGACAACTGCATGAAGCCAGGTTGGTAGTTTCATCGGCTGTATAAATTGCAGGTAACATTCGTTTACTAATTACATTTGCAAGCATGGGGTCACGCGCGCACGTGCCAACATCAACAGATCTCACTCAATGACCGCGAAATCTTGCTGTTACAGCGCTGGCGTGATGAAGAGTGCAAACAGAGGGGGCCGAACGCTTCCGCTGCCTCTTTCCTCCAACGCGTCTCCGAAACCTTAAATTACGCTACCTCGGCTCACCCCGCCTTTGGACCCACCGGAGATTACCTCTTATCAGAGCGAGCGTGGCACAATACCGGTTTAGAGCAGCGGCAACAGGAGACGCGTGCTAAACCAACGCCTCCCTTGCCCCGGCTTTCGCGCGTGTTATCAGGTTTCCTCCTATATATGTATATACATTGCTTGCCTAGCAAGCCACTATCCATCTCGGCTCACCCTGGAACACTTGCTCTCACGTGCGCAGTCAACGGCGCGGGATAGTATCTTTTCGCACTTGGACTTCATACGTAATTAACTTCACGGCAACGCCAACAGATAAATTTCACCGGCTGTGTCCATATAATCGCTATCACAATAAACGTGAAATTTTTATGGAAAACCAACCTCATAGGTTTTTCACGCCATGATCCATCGCTGAACGACCTTCCAAGAAAATGTGTGGATAAATCTCCGCCGAATATTTACGCCCGCATTTGGTGACAGCGGCACACAGACGCAAGAACTTGTGCCGGAAATGCAGTTCTGGTAACTTCATGTGCACTAGATTATACTGTAACATGGGCATCTGAATAGTTCTACCTTACATAGAGTGCAGCTGCACCGTGATAGTTAAGCAAATTAAGCGCAAATACGGCGCGTCTTTATCACACTTCGAGCATGCTCCGAAGCCCTATAATAGATATTTCAAACGTAATCAGACTCGGACTAGCGAATTTTGCTTCTGTAAAGTGAACGTAGCGGGTATCTAAAGACGCATGTTTAAATTCATGGCTGTTTTATTCGCGAACATTATGTACGTGAAGCAAAATTATCAGTGAGAAAAACATTTTTTTTAACGCGAGGAAAGAAAACCGAAACTTGTTCACGTGTTGTGCGGCCCCAAAGTGATCCAAAGCCGAAGCCACCGTACCGAAGCCATCACAAGCACGGCGCCATTTTGTAGTTGTGTTGCAACAAGCGTGCGCGAGCTCGCTGTCGTTGTTGAATGGCCTGGAAAGCGCTGCGTAGGGGCGAGTGCAACCGAACGTTACAAGTTACGGTGGGAACTTCTCTCCATACTACGTGATTGCGACGACAAGGACGGCTAGCAGCAGCATGTCGCCGATTTCGTCTTTGCCGACATCGAACAAGTGCAGCTCGCCGGAGCGGGGCAAGCACCTGAAGTGTTGCGGTCTGCACTGGCGTCGTCTTTCATTGTGATGTGAGAGATCGTAACGCACAGAGACTGCCAGGTGCATACGAAAGCCTACCAGCAGGGAGTGACTGTATTTTTATCTTAACGTCTGAGGTGAGTATATCAGCTTTAGTTCGAGTTTTCGAACGGCGCGTACTCGGCCCTTCCGGTTTGGCTACATATTGCGCGACGTTTCTCTTGGCAGTTACAGACGTTTACTTGGCATGCGCGCGGAGGCTATTGTTACTGGATTTTCTCTTTTGTGTCTTGTGTTTTATGGCAAAATGGTTCTTTCATTTTTATTTTTATGTTAGATATATTGGTATTTGTATATTTGGCAAGCAGAAATGAGTTCATTGCAAAGTTGTACCTCCCAGTGAGCTGCTTATGAACCCAACCAAGTTAATCCTGTCTTGGCTATTGTATGTATAAGACTTTTAAGTACATACAAGTAGTTTTAAGTAGTTTTTAGTAAGTAAGTACATACAAGTAGTTTTAAGTAGTTGGCTTAATCGCTGTAGGATATTTTGTTGTAAAAGTAGAATTCTGTGTATTATTTTACTGCTTCCATGCAGAAATATATTTTTTCTTGTACCAAGGACCTCTGACAGCGTTGAATGACATTTAATGAAGTGTGGTGCATTCTACTAATTTAAAAAAAATTTGTCTGTCATGTATCAAAGATTAGTGTACCTTCTTGGAGAAACAATGTTGTGATCTCCTACTCTACTGCTGTTGTCCTGCATGTTTCTTTAATTTTGAAATGTATTTTATTTTAGATATTGAAGAAGCGGCAACAGCCACATGAAGTAGCCATCTTATCCAGCACGTTATAGGTGAGAAATCGTAGCAGCCACTTTGGCATATCTCCTTAGCAGTATTATGCTATTTGTTGTAATATTTTTGTCCTCATTCCTGCCTTATTCATTTTAGTATTATTGTGCAAACGGTAATACGTTTACACAGAGAAACAGTAATTGCTCAAGGATGAGATATGGTTGGAGGAGACAGACACACAAGTCTCCTTTGTCCGTGTATCAATGTTGCGCAGTTACTCTGTCGTTATCTACCAACAAGCCAAAATTTCTCATCAGGTATGGTTACTAATTCTCTGTTATCACAATTTCAGCAACGCAACATTGAAAGGACATATGTACGCACACAGGAAGACAGACTTCAAATGATGAAGAGCCATAGAACAAGGAGCATTGCTGGAGAATATTCTCCTCCTCGACAAGGAGAATAAGACAAGTCCTCTTGTCGACATGTTGGCTCCAGCGACATTCCTTGTTCTACCACAATTTACCGTTAAAAGGAACCATTATTGCTTTTGTTGAAGTATTATGCATTATGCAATAAAAATTAGCAGGGTGAAATGTCAAAAATGTGAAAGTTTTTCTGTATTGTAATGTTAGAGCCAAGACAGGCAGAAAAACAAGAATGAGATTTAGAGAAGCACTTTGTTAGCATTACCTGGTTGGCCAGCTTCATTTGCAGCTTGCACGTTATTGCATTAATGACCATAAAAATTTGTTAATTGAATTAGCTTGATGATATACTTATGTTCAGAGATGTTTAACTTGGATTAATGCAGGTTAAACAATATACAATGACATTTTAAGATGGCAGGCTTGCAGTTGACTAGCACACCTCTTGATGTCATGAGCTCAGGTTTGGGTTGCACACTTTTTCGTCTTTGCTGGCATTTTCATAAACATAACTTCTTCGTTATTGTTGGGGCTCTAGTTGTGTTGTAGGAGCTAACTGTTTACCTGTATTTGTATTGGTAACCACGTTACATAGACAACTGCTGTATTTTTGTAAATTACGGCATGGTAGGACTTATAACATTTGTGCAAACTTGTTGCAGGTAGAACTTGCCGGCTCCTGCTCCTGCCTTCCGCCACCACCCTGTCCTGACTGTGTCCACGAGAGAGTTGGCAGCCTCAGTGAAGATGCCAAGCAGGCCGATGGCCGACAGCAAGATGCAGGTAAATACAAGCAATACAGTGTGCTCTCGGAAGTGATAATTGGCATATTTTTACTGGGACCGCCTCATTGTTCATCCTGCGGATAAACATACACCAAAACTTATTTTCTGCGAGTTCCTCATCTTTGCGCGCTTCTGCATGAGATATATTTCTGAAACCATGTTGTGTATACAGCGCATGTCCGGAGCACTTGGATCACGTTAGTTTACAGCTTTTGCTAGAAGCCATTTCTCTGAAAATAAAAATAGGCCTTTTTGCCCATTTTTAACGGCCCATAATAAACTGAACAATAGCCATCGATCAAGGCATACATTTTAGGTGTAAGGCCTCTTCATTCTCCTGAGGAAAACTTGTTCTGCTCTCACATTGAAGAAACCGGTATCTTGGTTATGCCTTTTGGTGCCTTAGAACAAAATTCACATAGAACTTACACCAGTAAAAAATTTTTCACCCAGAAATATTTCACAAAATGATAATTTGTCTGATATTGAAGGGCCTCTTCTTTCTTCTTTCTGGGGTTTTAGGTGCCAAATCCAGTTCTGAAGGGCCTCCAATTTTTCAAAAGGAAATCCCAAATGGTCGAGTGCCAGGTTGGGACAGTTGTCATGCAATAGCCTTCTTAGAGAAAGGGGCAATACGGAGGGCCAAGTTATGTACACTTGACATTACGTTAAGGTGAAATTATTGATTCACGCAAGACAAAATGACAAGAATTCCATCCTATAAGCAGTTCCTTACATTTATTTATACTTTTTGCACATTTATTTACCTTCAGTCTGGTGACCTGTGTCTGTATTCATTATCTGCTATATGTAGATGGTAAGCTTCAGATTTGTCCTATGGGGAAGAATATTTTGGTGTTTATAGATGTGGGCTTCTGTTTTTCAGGTTGCTGCGAAATTTTACCCGAGCTGTGCCACACACTCGAGCCAGGCCTCTCGGAAAGGACGCATAATCTGACTTCACGCGTCGATGTCAGAGGATGCCAGCGATCAAGGCAACCTGTTGTGCCCCAGCATTCAACGTTTGGTGACCCTTCTACATGTTTCACCTATTTCGCAGCTGTACCTCGGCTGCCATCTATCCAAAGAGCATCGCCAGCTGTGCCCACTTGTTGAATCATGAGCAAATATTGGCATGGAGTGTTCCCTGGGCTTGATGTTCTGTTTGCTCTTTAGGATTCGTAGCAAATACGCCTGTTATAAGTTGTGTTTTAGTACTGACTTTTTAATATTTCCTTTCTCTTGGAATTCTAAGCATCATCTCCTGCTATTATATCTTTATGTATGCCCAGTTTCTCGTTGTTCTTTTGTACTTGTGTATGTAATTGATCGGAGTCATGAGGTCGGCAGAAAACCAGATGGGATGATCAAGTTAGGAAATTTGCAGGCGCAATTTGGAATAGGCTAGCGCAAGACAGGGGTATTTGGAGATCGCATTGGAGAGGCCTTCGTCCTGCAGTGGACATAAAATAGGCTGATGATGATGTAATTGATAGGTTCTTAACTGCTGACTTACATCATGTTTTGTTTATTTGTTAATCTGCACTGCTGTAAAATGTTCAAGAAATTTAACTTAACTAGTGCTCTACGGCAGGATAAATTCAAGAGCAAAATAGAGCACTCATTTCAAGCACCCATTATTTTTGAAAAGGGAAAGAACCTAGGAGCGTGAAAACCCCGGTATTATAGAAGGAAAAGCTGGCTGCCCATCATAAGTGTGTTAATAATGTTACTTCCTTTCAGTGCAATGATACCAGTGGCACTGGTGGACAACGTGTGAGACATGATACCCTTGGTATTCGTCAGTGTGGCAAATAGGCTTGCCACACTTATGAATGCCAACGGTACTGTAGGTTTCATGCACACATTGGTTGTGTTACACCTTATAAGAATTGCATTTCTCGAACATGAAGGTTTACAGAAGTGCTTTGAATGACAAATATATTTCCTAATTTTCAGAATTTATTAATGGAAGCGTAATGGTACAGATCATGTAATAATTATTTTACAGACTATATGCCTATAGATGCACGCTTCTTCTGATGACATAGCACCGACATGTGGTGGCGGGATGTATGTCTTTATTTCAGATTTAGATATTGCCTTCCAGGCCTGGGTTAGTCTACTACATTTAGAGTCCGTGTACTAGAGGGAAGTGAATTAAACTAAGAATCATAAACATCGAAATATCTTGTTCGTGACACTAATATGACAATCGGCAAAGTTCTTTGTGCATTCATTTCCAGATTTGTGATATATTTTATATGACTAATTTCATTAACGTTAGAACAAATATTTGTTTATTGTCAACTCAGTCGATGTCACCTATTTGCACTCCATTACTTTGCAGGCTAAAAATTCAATGTAATGGGGTGTTTCAGGTTTTGAGCACTCAATGTTAAGGGACGCAAATGGTGGCATACAACACAAAGCAAGAAAGAACAAGGGAATGCAAGTAGTACATGGGGCTCTGTAGGCAGACACTTTGGTGTGTTATTTCTAAAACTCCCTGCGGTCTGCTTGAAGCCATTGTATAACGCTTGGGTAGAATACATTGGCAGCACTTATTAAGGTGAAATGCTGCTCGAAACAACTTTTTAAAATGATTTCTGTCAGGGATTTGAAAAAAAAACTGATGCATAGAGTTCTATATGTAGATTTTAAATATGTCAGTGGTTCTTGTGTAGCTGCTATATTTTTTTAGTTATGTCCTACACAGTGGCAAAGTATCTGCGGGCACCTTTATGTATATAACAGTTTCACAAGAATCATCGTGCTGTATCTTATTCAACTCGTTGTAGACCACAAATTGCCGATATCTACCCAAACAGCATGTAAAATTGTTGAAACTATGCAAAAAATAGGACACTAAATAATTTTGAAAGATATTGCAATATCAAGTAGATATTAGCATTCTACATACCATGAAGAGTATGTATGCCAAATTTCGTTAGTATCGGACAATGGTAAGTGCACAGTTATTTGCATGGGATTGTGAAAAAATGATTAAAGTGTACTGAGCTTTACTTGCATAGTCCCACTAAGTTTACATGTTTAGATAGATATCGGCACTTTGCCATCTACAAAGAGCCAAGCTAGCACAATGCTTTTTGTGAAAATTTAATACAGAAGAAAGTGCCCGCAAAGATCACTATACATAGTGTCATTGTTTAAGACATAACTGAAGAAATGTAGCAGCTAAACAAAAATAACATATACGAAAATCGGCTTGAAGAACTCTCTAGATGGCCTAATTTTCAAACCTCTAGTACAAAAAATTAAAAAATAACCATTTCGAATAGCATCTCCCTTGAACACAAGATTTAATAAACAAAACGTGTCCCTTGCTATAGTCACCTATAACATAGCGACCCAAAGTTGAAGGCAAGTCCTCTTGTCTAAGCTACTCTGGGCTGTCTTCCCTTGGGCTGCTGTTAAGCACTGAATTTTCCTGTATTCGCCAGAAGTGCAATACGAAAACTTTTGTGAATATGCCCTAACAGGAGGAAAAAAAGTTCCCTGAAATGCAGATAAGACTGTCACTTTGTTCAACATTTACAAGTTGAATCCATATCTTTGTATTGTGTGTTGTACTGAATGTTTCAGCGGTGACTCCCTCTAATTATTGAAGATAACTGCTTCAATACAGTGCAGCAATCTCTGCTAACAAACATAGCATTAGAATTGCAGTGCATAAGAATTTCTGCTATGTAAGAAATAGACTAGTGCCAGTTCTGAGAAACACATCACCAAAAGCAATGAGGGAATAGATTTCTGTTCCACACAGAACCGTGCTACAGGGCTTACAAAAGGCTTTGTGGCAAAGTAATATCTGAAACAACAAAGCATGCTCCACCAAGTATGGTAACAAAGATTTCAGGGCAGCCTATCTCAGTTCTCTTACAAACTAACCATACGTTCAGCACTGACTAGCTTCAATAATGCAATGTCAGCATTCTGCTGAAGTTTACTTGCTGAAATTATACTTTCATTGTTGTGATTTTGCTTAAGAAGACATTCGCAATTATCACGCACTTGTAATCTCTTGTTTGGTAAATATTTGCCAATTATTTTTTCAGCCTATGGTTCTTGGTGATAGAGATATTCATTGAAGAAAGAGCTAGTACATTGTATTTAATTATAAAGGTACTAGTCATTTGTAGATTTTTTGTGTTATGCAGTTGTTCTGCCCCACAGCTCTTTCTTGAAATCTGAAATAATGTACTCGCCCTTTATCTTAGCAATGTACAGTGTAATCTGTATGTCTTGTTTAAAATACTGCTGATAGACCAGATAGGCTATTTGTTAATTGTAAATCATATTGATGATAGTGTGGGACCATAACAGGATTGGCGTTGACTCACAACTGTGCCCAGCTACATCCACACAGCTGTACCATACAATGTGCATGTGCTCAGAAGAGCTAAATGCCACAGAGAAGTAATGGCCACCAAGGCTTTTACTCGTTGCGTGTGATCTTTTAAGGGCAGATTATTCGCCAGATGTAATTTATCCTCAGTAAATACATAAATCAGTTATGTGAGGTGTCTCATTTTAATGTTGCAAATGTGAAGTTCTTGTGATATTGCTTGTTCCTATTTTGTTTCCTTTGTGAGCATGAGTGATGTAGGTTGCCTCGACGCAAATTCTAAAAACTGTTTCTTCGTCACTGAGATTCACAAAAGTTAATTTACACATAACTTTCCCAGTTACTAATATCGCAGGCTTCGAGTTCAATTTTCTGATGTTTGATGTTATGTTTATCTACCAAGTCGGGTTTTGTCGTACATTGAAACATATCCACCCATTGCACAGTGGGCACCCAAAGTATGAATATCTGTTCTTTCTTTCTACCTTGCTCTGGTGTTTTCTTAGTTTAGCATTGGTGCAATGGTCTGTCTGCACCTGCAAAAAAGTAGCAAAGTGGCTAAATTTAAAGGTCGACGAAAGGATAAAAATACCAAGCAAAAATACCAAGCCGTATATTGAAAAGTTTGCATACTGTTAGAAGAAAATGCGACATCCCCCTATGGTGTGAGAGTTGCTTTCGGCATCAAATGAACTGCATAGCATATTTTCTAGAGTACACAACAAAGTGAAATGTCACTCTAGATAGGAGCGGCTGTGGATAGTTCAGCACAGAAAATGTTTTATTTCATGCACCATTAATGTGGCTTATCATCTGCTCCTCTTGTGTGGGAACACATACGTTGAGTAGACCAGCCTTCACACCAATGTTACCTTAAGGGACACCAGAGAAAGGTAGAAATAAAAAACAGACATTCACACTTGGCTGCCTACTGTGCATTGTGTGGATGTTTTACTGTACAAAAGACTGCTGGTAGTAGATAATCACAAAGACTTTAAGAATTTAAAATTAGTGTTATGTGTCAGTAAACCTTCTGTGACCTCGTGTGTCCATAAAAACCTTTTTTTTCTTTATGTGCCAAGCCATAGGGAGGCTTTATGTTAGTCAGTCATGCTTGCTAAGTTAAAAATCAGGACAAGATCACAAGAACTTTATATGAGTGACATGCAAATGTGGCACCTAGTGTAACTTAATGCATTTACTGAGAGTAAATTACAGCTGGTAGCTAATCTGCTCTTAGAGGGTACGTGACTTATGATGAGTAAAAGAAGCCTTCCTCACGTCTCTACTTTCTGTATGTGTCTTTTGGCTCTTCATGCATCATGTGTATTGTATTGCTACAGCTGCATGTGTGCAGCTGGGTACAGTTTAGTTATCACCTGGTCTGCTTCCTTCCTTGTCCTCATCATTCATGCGCTATCTTTGTCGTAACAAAATACAGCTAACTGTGCTACATATTTTGCCAGTGTGTTTGCTTTATGGTAAGTCTTGTATTAGTGCTTATTGCAATCAGTGAAATTGTTGGTGTCTTAAAAAACTTAGTGCTGAAAAAACATGTTTATGTCAACTTAAATAAAAAGTTTATCATAAATATTGCTGTGTTTTTTGTAATATTGTCGGTTAAGATTTTATGCACTATTGCAGATTGTATGAAAGAATAAAATTGATGCACAACTGTTTAATATGGTGTTTTTCAGATCAATTTTCAACTCAAGCTAAGAAACACACATTAGTTGTGTGGGGAAAGTGTCAACAAGAGTACCATAAGGTAAGACAGCTGTTTTTACTGTTAAATTGGATTATCGATTGCCAACCAGTTGCTGTCTGCATTTTGTACTGCATAGATTATGTAATCTCAGTTGGAATATTGTTTTTATTGCACTTCTTTATCTGGTTCTTTTTGCACCAGTGTAGCCCTTTGTTATATTTTATGTGTAGTTTATTTGTATAGGAGGTTATATCCTAAGTTCTAAATAAAAATACGTCTGAGAGAACAGTGAAATAGGTTTAGCTTAAGAACCTTTTGACATAACGAAATTATGACGTGTTGGGGTGAATTGAACTTTTGTATGAGTGACATACTATTTTGGGGTGTCATTATGGTTCAGAGTGACATTGCAGTGTCATGCACATGCAGCTGCAAGGTGCATATTGGGTGTTTCTTTAAAACTGTTTGTCTTGGTTGGCCATTGATTCCAGTTTAATAGTAAAGAGAACTGTCTTGTGTTCATGGTGATTCTGTGCTGACTGATACATTTGACACTTGCAGAAGACAATAACAAAGAGTGATGGAATATTCACTTTTTGTTGCTAACCTGCCTTGTGCTTTTTGGCTGGTTAGCTATGGATTCATTACTATTTTATGTTGTGTTTTCACGATAGTCACCTTGCACTGTCGGCAAAAGTTTTTGATTCATTTTGGAGAGCGGCTTGACGCTGCCAGCCAAGAGTCGAATGACTTACATGGATTAGTTAGTTTACTCTGTTTGCAAGAGTCCTGCAGCACGCACTAGGGGTAACGCGACCCACACTAATGGAGTCATCAGACTCGTCAAGAATGGTTACCTGACTCCTTCAGCAGTGGTCTTGCGACCCTTTATCTTGAGTCGTCTGACTCATCTAGAATAGTTAACAGACTCCCTCAGGAATAGTCATGTGACCCTTTATCTTGAGTCGTCTGACTCACCTAGAATAGTTAACAGACTCCCTCAGCAATAGTCATGTGACCCTTTATCTTGAGTTGTCTGACTCATCTAGAAGAGTTAACAGACTCCCTCAGCAGTAGTCTGGCAACCCTCTTGAGAGGGTCTAGGAGACTACTAGAAAAGAGTGTGCGCGAGGAGTCAAGTAACCACCTTGTATACGTCACAGATAGTCTTGGGACTCTCTGGCGAAAGAGAGTTCGGGTGTCTCCCCCAAAGTGTGTCATATATGTGACAAGTCCAGACTCTTCGAAAAGAGTAAGGGATACTCTTTTTTTTCTTAGTGTGAGCCACACTGGGGCCTTCAAAGCTTTTGAATGTAGGTGCTACGTTCCTTTCTTGCTCAGGACACGCGCAGCTCTAACGTCCCGACACTGTATCTCCAGTGCAGCGTGGACTTAACAGGAAGCCAGACACTAACCTGTGAGAGCACTCCGATGCACAGAGTCTGAGAAAAATAAGAAATGAAGAACCTGAACAGCTATGCCACCGTATTTGCAGATTTATTTATTGTCCAACCTTCACAAATGCCGCAAACCTGCGTTTGCTCTCCTTTGGCTATTTATCATTTCCTTCAAGCGCCAGCTTTGAGGCCCAACTCCAAAGGCCCACGAGATGTCGAACGCCATTTCGCTTTGCCGAGATAAGCAAACCGCCACGAGCTTTATGGGCGTGCGTGAGACCGCAGCCACGGACGAAACGTGGCGAAACGGACCTGTCAAGTGAGCTCAGTCTCACTGTCGGCCAGAATAAAGCGAAAGGCAAGTCGATCAGTGAAATCGAGCTGCGCTCCAGCTATCCTCAGCCGCCGCAATCATACCAAGATATTATCTCGGCAACAGTGTCCAACACTTCGCGGCGCTGGCGTCAGGCCACGCTGCGGAGCTATCGCGTTAAGCCTGCTTGACGGTGGTACGATAATTTACTAGCGACACCAACGTCGGTTCACATCCCCCAAAGGAGCACCCAATGACAAAGTACTTCACGGTGATTTCAATGCATCGGCATGCCGTCGGCCGGTAACTTTTATGGCTAATGCCACTTCTCTATGCTTCATTGCTCAGATTGCATGCTTTCTTCCTGGTTCATTTTCTTGCAAGCCCCCCTCCCTACTATCGTTTCGTTTTTATCGTTCGTATTTCGCTTGTTTATCGATAGCATCCGTCGCGTTTTCAGTCGCATTTTCAAGCGAACTGCGCGCCGCGATAACATTGCGTTTCAAACCCGCCGTGGTTGCTCAGTGGCTATGGTGTTGGGCTGCTGAGCACGAGGTCGCGGGATCGAATCCCGGCCACGGCGGCCGCATTTCGATGGGGGCGAAATGCGAAAACACCCGTGTACCTAGATTTAGGTGCACGTTAAAGAACCCCAGGTGGTCCAAATCTCCGGAGTCCCCCACTACGGCGTGCCTCATAATCAGAACTGGTTTTGGCACGTTAAACCCCATAATTTAACATTGCGTTTCAAGTGGTGACGCGGGCAAAAGAGAGAGAAAGATGCTTATTAAATGAAAAAATATAAATATATGTACATATATTAAAACGCAACCTCACTGGTTTTTTCGGCGAGGTGCCTAGATTAGGTGAATTGTTTCGCGCCTCATTAGGTAGTGCACCAAGCTGTCATATATAAAAAAAGCTTACTGTGTCTGACTCATTTTTCGCTGCTTATGAGCTTTTCAACGTGATCAATCCGTGACTAGGCCGCAAGGCGGGGTGAAATTTTGTTACCCGCATCCAGGGAACACTGAAAAGGAAGAGAGTGGCTCGGGAAGCGAAGCAAAAGAGAGAAGGCAAGCGTAGGCAGAGGGTACGGTGGTACGGTAGTGGCAATTTGTCTTTTCGACACTAGGTTGCCCGCAATATATAAACTGCAAGACAGGCAAGTCGGCGTTACTGTCTATTTTACTCCGTACTCGGTGCATTGGTACCGCGTAGCTGGTCGGTTCTAATTGCCAGGACACCAAAGGGACACTTCGTACAGCATAGGTGAGAATTTTTCCAGGTAAGTGTTGAACGTGCGAAAATGGCTTTTCAGTAGCCTATAAAACCATGTTCATCGGATTGGAGTGCTAGGTTTTTCACGAGTCATCACTTGCCTGAAAGGGATGTCTTAGGTATCGCTTTGTCATACACAGCCATATACTTCCGCTGTGACTGACTTTCGCTGTCTTGGTTAATCATGTCTTTGTCATAAGAAGTTTTTCTAAAGGGTGAGTTGGTAACATCGTATCTCCATCCGGTAGTAACTTCCTTATGCTAGACGAAACATGTGGTTTGCCAATGATATTTCTCACAATGAAGTGTTCGGCGATCTACCTAGCTTTAATCTGTTGCTAAACGTTATATAGGAAGCTAGTGGCGCGGGCATCTCTACAGCAGTGAATAAACAGCTAATGAGCTACGCAATCATGTGGCTCACATCTCAAAATTTATATCTGCGCTAAGCCATAGCTACTACTACTCGGTGTCAGCTATCGTCCTCCCAACATTAATCTTTATTCTTCTCGAGATCTCAATTATTTATTGGACCATTTACGCAAAACTTTTTTTCAATGCGTGTACTACGCTTTTGGGGGAATTCCATTACGCACACAAGAATTTATTTCTATGTAACGCGCATACTGCAGCCTTTTTCCACAACAGCTGTAGTGCTCGTTCTGGCCTCTGCAATACATGAACAATTGGTATTGCTCTGAGAGTCTGTTCGGAGCGCAAAGCCTTGCACTAATTCCGCGGCACTATTTTTCGCGATAGCTCATTGGTAAAAAAAATATTATTGTCTGTCGTCGATGACGACTACGGCGTAACAGAATGGACGGGATGCACAAGGCAAAAGCAGATTGAAGCACCTAATTGCCGAAGCAGCATAAAAAACTCAAGTAACAAGTTTACAACTCTAACCTAGCAATAAAGAACAATATCACAATTATGTAAACTAAACGTATTAATACATCTAAATAGGACAAAATCTGTCCATTACACATCACTTTAAATAGTATCACTCATTTGTGAATAGTGCTTTTGCTAAACAACCGTAAGCACTACAGGAATTCAACGTAAACTGCCAATTTATTATCACATTTTTCCTCTTTAGATGCTCTAATCGAAGAACTGTGATTTCTGGTTCTGGTGCGCAGCTACAATTTTGTAAAAAGCATGCTTTATTTTTTCATTCTTGTAACTTGTCAGTTTACCAGAAGGTCGCGTAAAAGTTCCGACCATAAATCAAAATTTTCATTCTTATGATCATTGCATTTTCACCTTCAATGTGAATTCAAATCGGTAAGTGGTTCTCTCATGAAAGCGTTGCCTCGTTTTACGAGTATTTTAATAGTAAAATCCCAATTGGCGTCGAGATAGCGCTTCCTCTTGATCATGCTTTTCCAAAGTGAACATGGAAGCAGATGAATTATGCCTCTGTGCGGGTAACCAAGATTATCCCCACCCTCATACTGATCAATACCGTTGAGCATGTGCCAATGTTTTGGGAATAATGGCACTGTAAATTTCCATTTTGCATGTAGCTGAAGGTTCGCGGCAATGTTTGTAGTTCCTTATTTCTTTTCAGCTAAAAGGTGTCTCAAGAAGAACAGGAAGCACTCGACAAACCCCCAGAAGCACACCAAGTTGTGAGACGCATCCTGTTTTGCAAGTGAATGCGACAAATTGTCTTACATGGTATAAGCAATAAGCTATACTCATACATACGACGTCTTCAGCTTTCACTGAACAGAATAAAAAACTCCTGTAGTATTGTGTACAATTGTTATAGGTTAATGAAACCAAACTATAAGCGGAAATTGTGTTGAATTTGTACAGCTAACCTACGACTGAACCTTTTTCGCCCGTCTTTTGATTGCGAGTTAAGCCATTTTACTATTTTATATTGCCTGAATAGGCAACGAGCGAGTTACACTGAATGATCCCACCTTTTACCTGTAATAGGTGGGCAGAATTCCATCCACGCACACATAGTCATCTAAATTGGTAACACTTGTCTGGGTCATGCTTATCATAACCCATGGCGCAACAAATTTTGAATTAGTGCAGGAGTACAAGTAACTACGTATTTATTCTTTCTCAGTGTACCTATGAGATGCAGTGAATTTTCGTGCACCGCTATTGAAAACTTTTAATTGCATCGCAAGAAAACCAAGTTTGATATCCTACGTAATTCATAATTTGACAGTGGTACATAAGGGTCTCACTTTTCGTTGTAACTTTACGGCGCTTAAGGGTTGAAGTATAATAGCTACGATTGAGGTAGCTCTGTTTCTGAAAATCGTTAAAATTTTCTTGTCATTTTAACAACAAGACGAAAAGTGTGCAGCTATCCTTTACTTCGGCAGCCTTTACCGCTATGCTTCCTTATTTCTTTCATCGTTCTGTAAGAAACCGCAACAATACATGAAGACTCCTTTGAGCAAAATTTATTTCTTGCACTGCAGTGAAAATACAGGAAAAGCCCTAGTCCATTTTTCTTCGTGAGTGCCCAATACAAATATTTGAAAGGAAAATGTTGACAAGGCAGCTGTGTGGTTACATAATTTTCTGGGATTAGGCAGTTGAATTTGAAACACACTTACTTTCCAATAATAGGTTATCCATTTATTATTACTTGTTACACACCCTAGCGCTTTATATGAGAAATATGCAGCCTTTGAGATTTTCTATGGACCATCTGTTTTCTGAGAACTCTTGTGATTTTAGGCAGCTGTGAAATAGAATTCTGGTATAAGAGTGTTCAGTAACGAAAAATATATACATGCAAATACAGTTGTAAATAAGCAGCTTGCAGTCATTTCACGCAACTATGAGGAGTTACAAGCAGGCAACGAGGTGATGTAGTGTTCACCTTGATGTAAACTACTTGTGTGATAATTAGTAACAACTATACATCACACTTTTTCCCTTACGAAATGCTCTTCGGATTTGAGATTTAAGATTTTTTTAATATACCTGACTAGAAATGCGCTTATAATTTTGCCGACACCAAGCGATTTGGCCTTCTATTGTGTCCGTCAAACAATTCAGCAACCAAACATTTTAGAGGTACTATAACATATACGCAAGCGTTTCCCTTAAAACCAAGCATCTTTCTTGTTAAACAGCGCATCAAAAATTTCCCTGATTTTGCAACTACAGGAAGCTGTTCCTCTCACTCATGGCTCTACACACAAGCGCACTTTATTTGCTCCTGACTATTCTATGTACTTCAGAGGCACCGCAAGATGCCTTTTCGGATAAAAAAGATGAGCAATATTTTGCCGATTTACAGTTGCAGATTTCGAGGCACGATGAAGTGGCACTCGCCACGTGGAAAGGCTACTGGAGTGCAGAAAACCTTTTCTTTCTCCGCGAGTTTCCTTTGGCTGCGAGTTTGTGGACGCTTCCGAGAACAAGTTTTCTCCGTTATATCAAGCGAAATGCGAATGCTGGTCTCAAGACAAACGTGGTTGCGATAAATCTTGGCCAGGACGCCTTGAATTATCTTGACATGTGTCCTACACGTCCCGTAGATTTTGCTTTGGAGGACTGCTTCTTCATTGAAAAACGTGCAGCTGGAAGAACCACGTCCAATGATACCATGAGTATGTTGAACGCGCGAACATTGTCGTGCGATCGTAGTAGAGTCTGCAGCGAAAACGCAAGCGCACTACAATGTCTTCGCCTGCCACCGGCACGTGCTCTCTCAGCATCCACTAGAGAATGCCATCTTTTGTCTGTGAAAACGAGCTCCAGACATTTACACCAAAGCCAGCTCAGAAACCAAGTGATACACATTGGCTGCTTAACAACTGATCGCAACGAAACTAGTTGCCAATCTGCGCACACGGGATTTGTCTTACAAGCGCTCCGTTTTTACAACGTCTCCTTAAAGTGGTCCTTTAGCAGAGACAAAACCGCTGTTGTGAACGCGGTCATATCTGGAAACAATGACATAATGGGCAACGCGATAATACTAAACTATAGGATGGCTATATTCTTCGACACTCATCAAATTATTTCTCTGGGCGATGATGTTTTCTATGTGAAAAGTGCGACCATCGTCCTGACATCCTTTGTCAACATTCTGGTAGAGTCAAAACTTGCATTTTGTCTCCTTCTGGTTGCTCTCACATGCACATCACTTGCGTTAACCCTAGCTGACCTCAGAGATATAAATCCCTGGCAGTTTAACTCTGTGATGGACTCCTTTCTGTGCCTTCTCGCCTCTTTTTACGCTACTTCGTTGCCCATTCGTCACAAAAGAAATTCACTGTGGGCACGCACTGTCGTGTACAGCGTCTGGTTTCTTGCCATCCTTCCGTTCTCAAACTATTTCCGCAGTGAACTCGTTTCGCGGCTGAGTGTGCACTCTCACGAGGATGTTATGGACACACTCGATGAACTTCACGATGCGCTTAGCAGGAAAACTGTCATTCCGTGTCTCCGCGTTGGCTCTCTGATTCATCACTGCGTTACAACGAACTTAAGTTACACGAACGTGCAGGCTAAGCTTAGCTTAGCTTTCTATGCGGCCAAAGACAGGTCGTCCTTGGTGGCCGTAAACTCAGCAGACTGCCTGTCATGTGCAAAACAAAAGGACCACGTGTGTTTCACAGATAGGTTGTCAGGATGTTTTCAAGAACAGTCTCACGGATTTGTTGAATCTAGAGATACACTAAACCTCGTACTGAGGGCCATGATTGTTCGGAAGAACTTCCCGCTCAAGGTAGCGTTTCGCAATTTGGTATACAGAATACGTGAAGCAGGATTTTTCGGGGAACAGAAATTGTGCGTTTCCCGTTCTGCGAATAACGACGACACAGCTACCCTGCTGGAGTCGGATCAGTTGACTGAGCTTAGTCGTTTTCTAACGATTTTCGCTCTCTTCCTTGCCGGCTCTAGTTTGGTTTTAGTTTTTGAGGTCATAGAAGGGAACCTGTAGTTCCCTTTCATCGTGACCATTTTTTTGTTTGATTTGAAGGCTTAGTTAGGTCAAGCTGAAATTTTGAAAAGAGGAGAGGCGATCCTCTTGGCACGCTTTGCGAATTTCTTTTCATTATCATCGGCGTTTATACTGGGATATATGTCACCTCCCCAACAAACCGTGTTTGTGCACGCCATATGCTTCCCTCATGTCCGTCCTAGAATGCACAGAAATCTACTACAGAAAAAATGAAGCTTTACTTGTAGCTAGAAAACTTCAGCTAAAACACGTTGGTGACTTGATTGCAGCAATTTAGCTTACACTTTCAGCACTTCCTGCGAACCATGATGTTGCCAGTAAGCCTCTGCAGCAGGTACTCTTCTGCATGGCTCGCTTTACTTTGCGTAAAAATGATGACGAAATGTATAAGAAAACACCACAGCAACCAAAATGTGCATCAAAAAGTGTGGGCATGCTTGCGGCTGTCAGTAATGTAATGTAAGATGACTAAGAAGGACACTTAAGATAGGCTGTCACTCTTGCTTAAGATGTCACTCTTGCCACGACAAGCGGCTTATCTGTAAATATCTATAAAGATGGACTACATTGTGTATTAAAAGAGCCAAGCACTGAACTTCGGAAGACATTTGCTGAGCCACAACAAGCCAAATCTGAGAAAATCCTATGAAATCCGTGACGCCACAATGATGATGAAAAGATGGAACTTAGACCTCTATTTCCCTTTCTAATATTGAACCTATTACTGATAAATCAACAGATATATAGTTTAGACAGAATACTGTATTAGTAAAAATTCAGTTAGTGTTTCTCCTTAGTGTCCCTTTAGGTTTTCCTGGTATAGCGAAAAGTTTATTTTTAGACTGTTTGCTCTTAGGAACCCTTGGCCAGAACGAATAGTATGGAATCAAAGTGTACTTTATCAGCTAGAGCCTAATGGTGTGAAACAAATGTGAATGTAGCTTCTTAAGTTTTCAGAAGCGAAGTGCAAGCTCGGAAGTGGACGTTTCTTTCCTAGATTTTTGTCTTCCCCAGACTATAATGTGAGAAAAATTTGATGTGGAATATAGTTTTTCTATATTAACTATGATGCTGCTTACAATAGCGAGTAAACAGGTAGTATCGGCATATTTTCATGATTTACTATGAGTATTCATTACTAATAACTATTTCTGACTATTTTAATATTGTCATGCACGTAGGCTACTTGCTCCCACAAGAAGACGAGCACTGTCTAGTTCACGAGCTAGGGGCTTTGGAATTTTGTCGGTGCTACCTTTCCCGTCTGCTACCAGCGGCCTACGAGCTCGCACGGCCGACGTCGAGTCACTTCGCGAGATTATTCGATCGGTAGTCCTCGACGCGCTGTGAGAGCAGCTTCAGGCGCAGCAGCCTTCAGCCAACTTCATCGCTAGCGTCGTGCATGACGAAGTGAAGCGTGCGCACGGCGCACCAAGTTACGAAGCAGTACTTCACGCCACTCCGCCTATTAAGGCGTTCACACCTTCAAGTGAACCTCGACGCGCACTTTTACACTGACGTTTTAAGATGCACTGTCCCGTCGCCGGCAACACCTCCTACCGTGAGCGAATACAAGCGCAAGAAATATATGCCGATGCATTCGAGCACCCTATCCCTGCACCAGCGCCGCTACCTCCCGTCGCCCCGTATGCCACGTTCAGTAAGTGCAGGCGTTTCTTTATTATGGAGGCTCGACCAGCCGCGCGTAAGTCAGACATTTGGCGCATGCCCGATCGACGACCGCTCTGTTACCACTGTGGTGAAGCGGGTCATGTATACCGAGAGTGCCAGTACCGCCTGCACCAGGGGTTTCCTGTCAATTCACCCCGACCCCGTTTCGGACAACGGGCGCCCGAGATTGAAGATTTTATCGCCCCACATCGCGCGCCACAGTCATCAGTCATCATGGCGCCACCACGACGATCCTAATCGGGAGGTGCAAGGTGGATGTCGCAAGGACGACCTCCGAGCCCATGCCTGGAAAAATGACGTCAACCACCTTTCGAGGCGATGCTCTGATACTCGACGTGCTGAAGACCTCCAATCGACGTGACCTCAGACCGACGGAGACTTGACGATGCCGGTGTCTGAGGCTGGAGACAACTTTTCAATGAACATACCTTTGCTGATCGACCGTCGAAATGCTACTGCCTCAATAGACACTGGCGCTGACAACTCGATTATCAGAAAAATACTGGCAAGCCGTTTAAAGAAAGTCGTTACGCCTTGGAGAGGGACGCACGTACAGACAGCTAGCGGATATGTCGTCAAACCGCTTGGTGTGTGCACTTCTCGGGTGCAAATTCAAAATTCTACGTTTCCCATCAGCTCCCTTGTCCTCCGAGAATTCCCCCGTGTAATACTTGAAATAGACTTTCTTCGAGATGGTGGCGTCATCAGCGACCTCCGCCGACGCTGTATTTCTCTAAAAACAAAGCGACGACACGAGACGCCTGCCGCCGCACAGCCGCTTTTCGAATTTCCGTCGACGGCGTCACGATACTTCGTGCTACAGTAATGATTCCTGTAACGTCCGAGGCACACGCGAAGGCGAAGTACTAGCAGAGTGCAACGTCTCCCTTCTACTTACCCTGGGAATTAGCGTGGCTCGAGGAATCATTGAAGTTAGGGATGGCCAAGCTGACGTCTTGATCAATAATTTCACAAATGAGCACCAACACCTCTTCCGAGGCACTGCCGTCGCTCACACTGAAGCCTTGGAGGACGTCATTGAGTGTTTAGCTTGTGGAGAAAGCGGCAGCGATGAAGAATGCGTTACAGATATCGACATCAATAACGAGCTGTAGGAGGACAATGAGGAGGCAGTGCGGGGACTTTTGCGTGAATTCAAGGACTGCTTCGCTCGTTTGTCTAAAATCAGTCAAACGCCAATCGCGCAGCACAGGATAATTACTTACGACGATGCACGTCCTATTCACCAGTAGCCATATAGAGTTTCGCAGAAAGATCGCGATGCAATTCAAGAAGTCAAGGAGATGACGATGGCGTCATCCAGCCTTCAAATAGTTCGTGGTCGTCACTGGTTGTCCCGGTAAAGAAGAAGGACGGTACCCTCCACTTCTGTGTTGATTACAGAAAAGTCAACTTCACAAGGAAAGACGTTTATCCGTTGCTGCGCATAGATGACTCTCTCAAGCGGTTACGGCGAGCAAAGTATTTTTCCTCCCTTGACTTGAAAAGTGGGTACTGGCAGATTGATGTAGACGAGCGTGACCAGGGTGAACACAGCCTCAGTCACTCTGGATGGACTTTACGAGTTCTGAGCACTTTGGTTCGGGCTGTGCTCTGCTCCGGCAACTTCTCCAACGGATGCTGGACACTGTGCTAGCCGACCTAAAATGGCAAACCTGTCTCGTCTACCTGGATGATGTATTTTCAGCCAGCTTCTCCGGAGATCTTAAGCGACTGCTGCAAGTGCTCGTGGCAATCCGATCGAGTAACCTCACGCTTAATCAAAGCCTTAGAAATGCCCCTTCGGTTAAGCAGAACTGACGTTCCTTGGACACGTGAGTGCGGAAGGCGTCCATCCCGACCCCGAGAAAACTACCGTTGTAGCTGCTTTCCCGACTTCTACCGACAAGAAAAACGTTCGACGTTTCCTTGGACTGTGTGCATAGTACCGGCGCTCTATACGCAATTTTTCTAAGGTTGCCGAACCACTTACTCGTCTCACTAGAGACGACACGCCGTTCATCTGGAGCTCTGAACAAGAAGCAGCTTTCACCGAGCTTCGACACCGACTAGCATCGCCTCCTGTTCTTGGACTTTTCGACGAGGAAGCCCAAACGGAAATTCATACCGACTCCAGTAACGTCTGTCTGGGTGCGGTGCTGGTACGTCGGCAGCGGAACGGCGAAAGGGTCATAGTTTACGCCAGTCGTACTCTATCACGACATGAGTCGATTTAAACTACCACGCAGCGAGAGTGTCTCGCCGTCGTATGGGCACTTGCCAAGTTTCGATCTTATCTCTGTGGCCGACCATTCAAGGTCGTGACAGATCATCACTCCTTATGAGGGCTGTCAAACCTAATACCCCTGTTACACGGGCACGTTAACCGCCATTAAGGAAAACGGCAGTTGGCCTTAACGGCCGTTAGGTGGCGTTACATGGCCGCGCGAGCACCGTTAGAACTGCAACGGCGATCGACACCAACGGAGCTCGCCAGTCTCCGTTCGCCGTTTCCGTCCGTTCCGTTCAGTTCCCGTGTAACAGGGGTATAACAGACCTTTCTGGATAACTGGCATGGTGGTGCCTGCGCCTGCAGGAATACGACATGACCATCGTGTACAAGTCAGGCCGCACACACGACGATGCCGACACATTGTCGCGTGCGCGTGTTGAACCTACCGATCAACACATCGAAGACGACAGCGCTTTTCTAGGCGCCATAAGCGTGGCAGATGTATCTACACAGCAGCGAGCAGACTGTGAATTGCGACCTATAATTGAAGATCTGGAAGGTTGCAACGTATCTCCGCCCCCGCAAATTGATCGCGGATGGTCGTCGTTTTTTTACGATAAGACGTCTTATACAAGAAGAATTATGCTGTCAGCAACAAAACCAATCTTTTGGTCGTACCAGCAGAGCTTCGTGACGAAATTCTGTTCGCATGCCACGACGAGCCTGCGTCTGGCCACTTGGGTTTCACTCGAACCCTTGCTAGGGTACGAAAAATCGTACTACTCGCCGAAACTCACCACTTGTGTGAAAAGATACGTCCAAGCCTGCTGTGAATGCCAGCGCCGAAAGTCGCCGAATGTGAAGCCTGCAGGATTGCTGAATCCAATCGAGTGGCGTCGAGCGCCCTTCGATCAAGTCGGCATTGACCTCTTCAGCCCGTATCCCTTGTCTACTTCCGGAAACGAGTGCGTAATAATCGCCACAGACTATTTAACCCGCTATGCTGAAACAAAGGCTCTTCCTAAAGGCACAGCTTCTGAGGTTGCACAGTTTTTCGTACACAACATCGTACTACGTCATGGCGCCCCATCCTGTGTCATCACAGATCGAGGGGCGGCGTTTGCGGCAAGGCTGCTTGAAGTTTTTCAACTAAGTTACTCCACGCACTGAAAGATGACTGCCTATCACCCTCAAGCAAATGGCTTGACTGAAAGGCTTCACAAAACTATGACCGACATGATGTCGACGTATACGACGTGCAGCATAAGACGTGGGCCGAGGTACTACCGTGCGGCACGTTTGCCTACAATATCGCTACGCAAGAGACCACACGCCTCACGCCGTTTTATCTTGTTTACGATCGTGAAGTTCAGACGATCGTAGAAGTCATGTTACCATGTGAGAATTATAACAATCTTGATAAAGACACCGAGCGTTTGGTGCGGCATGCAGAGGACGCACGCCTACTGGCTCGCGTGAACATCAGGAAACAACAGTGTATTGACGCGCGACACTACAACCTCCGCCACTGACGAGCACCATCCGGGTGACTAAGCGTAAGTTTGAACCCCCGTCTACCGTAAAAGCCTTCGGAAAAACGTCTTAGTCGGTACTTCGGCCGTTACAAAGTGCTTCAGCGAGGGAGTGAACTCAATTGCGAAGTCCTTCCTGATGGCACCCAGCCAGCACGACGCCGACAAGCGGTGCCCGAGATAGTGCACTTCGTGCGGTTAAAACCATATCGCACACCATAATTGTCATTAGTTTATTGGGCGACTTTTAGATGTCGACTATTAAACATCACAGTATTGTTGATAACTGCATATTTATATTAATTTCTGTGTCAGTCATAAAGGGGTTAACAGAATGCTTGTTTACAAATTACAGTTGTGTGCAATTGACTATATTACTCGTTGATATTTTAAATTTATAGTCATAGTAGCTTTCCTGGCAATTTTATATATGTACTGTAAACATGCAACCTGGAGGGTATACTAACTCTTCAGTGCCTGCTCGTGACATGGCAGAGTTCGACATGTATAAATTCATTTTCCTAACATGTTCATAGTTTGTTAATGTGCAAGTCCGTGATCAATACCTCTCACTGTGATATTTCAAAATGCCATTTATTGGCTAAGTTAAATGTATTTGCCCTAGTCACAGTAGCTTTCCTGGCAAGTTCATTTCTGTGTTGTTCAAATAATAATAATCTGGAGGCTGTACATCCATGTTATTCAGTGCCTGTTTGTGACAATGTAGAGTGCAAAATGTATAACTTTTTTTCACATGTCGAATGTTTGTTATTGTGATCACCCATGATCAATGAAACATGGGTGATTATTCATGGTGCAATATTGTAAAGGTGTGTTCTTGAAATAGTGTATAGGTGTATCAGTAGAGCTTCTAGACTCCCACTGTGCCAGTGTTTCTTAAAAGCACAATTCTGCAGTTCAGGTAAGAAAAAAAGAGTCTGGCAGAAGATGTTAGACTTGCATAACAATGAATGGATAAAGGTAACCCCCAATCCAGAGCCAATATTTCGACAGGGGCACTTGTCCTTGTGGAGACCCTGACGAAGGCCCCATAAGTCCCCTTGTAGAAACATTTACTTTGGGATGAGGCTTCCCTTGTTTGCCCACAATTAGCTCTGCAGTTGTAATGTTAAAATAAACAGAGCCATCGGGCTAACTTGATGTTTTACTGTCGAATGCCTGCTATTGTGTGAACACTTGGTGTCGCAATAAAGGCTATTTCTTCAGTGGTGTATGTTTCTGTTGTGAAATAAATATGTTGCTTGCCTCCACATCTTACTTTGAGATTGCATGCTGTTCTGAAGATGCCAATTTTGTTGACAGCATAAAGCAATTCAGAGACAAATGGTATGGTGCCCTTTTACACGGAGGCTGTAGAATAGTATTTATTGCATGCCCGCTACAGCATAATTTGAACTGCTTGCCAAATACCGACAGCTATTGCACCTTTATAAACAGCCTCGTAAATATTTGTATGCCAAGAATGCAGGGATAGAGTATCGTTTAAAAAATTTGCGTGCTCAATAATACGATTCTGTTTTCTCAACCTAACTTTACCTTCACCTCGCAACTTCTTTCGTACATTTTTAACATTATTCATTAATCAAACCGGATCATTAACACAAAAAATGTACATTTTTTGTGTTAATGATTCGGTTCACATATAAGATTTGCAATAAAAGCGCGATCAAAAAATGTAGGTAGAAAGACCACACCACTGTTTATGTACTGGCAATGTCGACAATATTCCAGAACACAGTAACAGATCTAGAAATAAGTGCACTTCAAGTTTGACGTTATCAAAGCTATAAAAATACTTTATGAAGGCATATTCTTTATACCCGTATACGGAAACAGTCTTACGTCTCGCGTGAATGAAGAGTTGTTAACGAGTTCTTTACAACGTTACCTTAAGGGAAATTATTCGACAAATCACTGAGAACACCGCAAGCACGCATTCGCAAGTACGCCAGTACCCGCAAGACGCGAAGTTGTTGGCATGCTGCGGTTACTGGCGTTTTATCCCTGGTACGTGACAGGCAACTTTATAAATATGCATAAAAATTACTGCGCACACTTCGCTCCGATTATACGGATGAACCAGCGCAGCAGTAAGCTGTTTACATTTGCTTGCTGGTGTACTTTGAAAGGACGCGAACGAGCACCATGAAGGTAACCTGAACACCAACTGCCCATGACATCGGATGTCAAGCTGCGTTTTTAGCGCAAACTCAGCTCAATGCCCAGTTTACCAGTAAAGGACGGTTTTAAGCGAATTCAGTAGGCACATACAAGTATGTCTGCAGCTGCGCACATAGCTCTTGACGCAAGACGAATTCCTTGAAGCGACGCAGACAGTTCGCGAGCATTGGAACCATCGCCGCACAATTTATACGTTCCATCGCTTACCGCGCAGTACGATCAGTACCGTCGATACCTCGGTGTCACTTGTGATATCCACTTAAAAAAAGACACAAAAATAATCCAGTTTCGCAAAGTGGAATGCGATATCCAGGGCGAAAATCTGTCTCTTACTAAGCGCACGCTGGCAGCGCGTCGGCGGTCTGTAAGAGATATGGCCCCCACCACCCAATGTTGCCTGTATGCCGCGTACCTTTGCGGTACTCTGAATTTTTTTCCAGTGACTCTACGGGGCACAGCCATACCACGCCATCTGTCCCACTCGTTGACGTCCTTCTGTTTACGAGACAACGTGCAGTACAAGAAGAATGCCCGTGCGAATGCCCAAGAGACATGCGAGACGAAGTCCTCTTCGCTTGGCATGAAGAACACACATCTTGCAATTTAGGCTTGTCACGAACACTCGCTAGAGTAAGCGAGATGTTCCATGGGCGCAGGCTTTCGGCAAGCACCAAACAATACGTTAAAAGCTGTCCTGAATGCCAGTGCCGAAAGACACCATGCGGTAAGCCGGCTGGCTTACTTTAGCCAATTAAATCACCTGAAACACCTTTAAACCCAGTCGGCATGGACATTCTCGGACCGTTTCCTCTGTCTGCCGACTGCAACAAATGGGCGATCGTCGCGACTGATTAACAAGCTATGCTGAGACACAGGCGATCCCACCAGCCACGGCTTCAGAGGTAGCACAATTCGTCATGCGCGAAATCTACTGCGTCACGGTGCTCCCTCCATTGTAATAACACACAGAGGAACAACATTCACAGCGCAGGTTATGGTCGTTTTGAATTAAACAACACCAGGCAACGAAGGCGACCGCGTATCATCCGCAGACCAACGGACTTACCGAGGGACTGAATAAGATGGTCACAGACATGATCTCAATGTATATCGACGTCCAACACAAAACATGTGATGATGATGTACAGTGTTTAATGGTGCAATGGCCAGTTATGGCCAAAGAGCGCCATGCCAGTGTTCGTGAGTTTGCAGTGGAGCGATGAATTCTGAGAAGTCGATGAGGCGTGGCTGTAAAGGGGCCTAAAAATAATGGCTGTTAAGTGCGAAAAATCTACATCTACTAAAATCATGGCAGTGACCAATGAGGTGTACTTTGAAAATGAAGAATGCATTGAAGAAGAATGATACGATTTACAAAATATAACAGATGCAAGAATTGGTCAGAAGCACAAGTGCTTAAACAGAGCCCTTGAAACATAACGGCCTGAAGGCATGTGCTATAAAAATAAATCACAGCAGCATGCTCTGGAGAGAGGATGCGCTACGAACTTATTGGGCTAATAACATGTAGCACAACATCGTTCAAGAAACTGAGGACTGTTTTGTTATTAAAAAGAGGTTGTTCACCAATAAACATCGTGGGATGAAGAGGGATATGATAGTGGTATGCTACAGGGAAATGTTTCCTTCTCTCCGTTTCGGCTTCCCGACACTCCAGGAGGACATGGAGGACGGTCAGCCTCTCACCACATCTACCACAGGTTGGTGGTTCATCGCCAGACAGCAAAAAACTGTGGGTGCCATATGTATGTCCTATTCTGAGTCGACAGAATAAGACATCAGTTCGCCGTGTTTTCGTTGCAGAGGGCCAGAGACCTATCTGTGGCTTTATCAAGTGAAGCTTATTATTTGTTCCAGCGTCCCACAGGCGCTGCCAGTGGCCTCGCAGTTTCCTTCGCAAAAAAGGCTTCAGATCTGTGGAGGGAATAGCAGCGGCAGGATTAATAGCTTGCGATGTAGTTGATGTGGCCAACTGGTCTGCTAGCACATTCCCCTCAATGCCTCTATGGCCAGGCACCCAGCACATAATGACATGCTGGTTTGATATATACGCTTTGCATATAGTGGAATAGAGCTCAGTTAGTACAGGATTTTTGTGTTTGCAGAGTGACATCAGGGCTTTCACGACGCTTAGGGAATCAGTAAATACAATTGCTTTTTGAAGTTTTGATTTCCTTATGGGATGAACAACCGACAATAGTGCATGGGCCTCAGCCGTAAAGATACTCGTTTCCGGGTGGAGTACACCGGATTCCGAGAAGGATGGGCCGACGGCTGCATAAGACACCCCGGTATGTGACTTGGAAGCGTCTGTGTAAAACTCTGTACACGAGTACTTGGACTGCAGTTTTAAGAAATGCATTTGAATGTGTCCTTCTGGCACGTGTTTAGTGACCTCTACAAACGATGTGTCACATTCTATGGGCTGCCACTGCCACGGCGGTAACAACTTTGCTGGGGGCATGAGACGTTGTTCAAGCAGTAGTACACCTACTTCTTTGCTGAGGCTCCGCACACGCAACGAGAAAGGCTCTCTCGCTGCAGGTCGATTCTGAAAAGAGTGTGGTATTAGCCGTGTCATTTATGGTCGAATATGCCGGATGTTCGGAGTTGGCGTTTACCTTTAGAAAATATGTGAAGCTGGAGTATGTCCTTTGTAGGTGGAGTGACCACTCATTTGCCTCTACGTAGAGGCTTGCCACAGGACTTGCCCTAAAAGCGCCTGTGGCCGAGCGGATGCCTAGATTGTGTACGGGATCCAGCATCTTTAGTGCACTTCGGCGTAGCAGACTGCTACACTCTAGCCCCGTGGTCTAATCGTGTATGTATAAGGCTCTTATATAGGTTCATGAGGCATTTCCTATCACTACCCCACCTTGTGTGCGACAAAAGTTTAAGAATGTTCATTGTCTTTAAGCATTTGTTCTTAAGATACTTTATGTGTGGGATGAATATAAGCTTGGTGTCTAGCATTATGCCTAAAAATTTGTATTCGGTACTTACAGGGTTCCGCTGTCCATACAGTTCTACGTCAGGATTAGCGTTCAATCCTCTGTTTCGTGTAAAAAGAACACAAGAGCTTTTATTCGGGTTGAGCTTGAAGCCATTTTCATCAGCCCATTTGGAGACGTTGTTGAGACCGAGCTGAACCCGTCGCTCACAGATTGCCAGGTTGCACGACCGAAATCCTATCTGTATGTACGTCATCTACGTATACCGAATAAAACATACTGCGTGGAATGAATGAATGCAAGGAATTCATCTTTACAATGAAAAGTGTACAACTAAATACTCCACCCTGGGGAACCCCGGTTTCCTGAATAAAAGGTCTGGACAGAGTACTGGCAATTCTAACTCGAAAAGTACGGTTAGATAGGTAGCTTTCTATAACACTAAGCATGCTTCCCCGAATGCCCATCTCGGACATATCCCGCAATATTCCAAAGCGCCACGTTGTGTCGTAGGCCCTTTCCATGTCGAGGAATACGGACAAGAAAAACTGCTTATGGACAAAAGCATTTCGGATATTTGCCTCGATACGTACTAGATGGTCGGTTGTTCACCGGCCTTCTCTAAAGCCACACTGATATGGATCGAGCAGATTGTTTGATTCCAGGAAATGCAGGAGACGGCAGTTAATCATTTTTTCGAATAGCTTACACAGGCAACTTGTGAGCGCTATTGGGCGATAGCTTGTCACTAAAGAAGGGTCCTTACCCTGCTTCAGAACCGGAACGACAATTGCTTCTTTCCATGTAGAAGGAATGTACCCAGCAGCCCATATTTTATTAAAAAGTGAGAGTAGAGTCATTTGTGTGTCAGTGTGGAGGTATTTGACCATATCGTAGACTACTTTGTCAGGACCCGGAGCAGAGCTCTAACATTTCTTTAAGGTGGCTCTTAACTCGGCAATGGTAAAAGGGCTATTGTAGGGTTCGATCCGTCTGCACTTACGATCTAATGGCATGCGTTCTATTTGTTCCTTGTGTTTAAGAAATGATCGTGTATAATTTATTGAGCTAGACACGTACTCGAAGTGCTCCCCGAGAGCGTTAGCCTGGTCTTCCAAGCTATTTCCATAGTCATTTACCAGAGGCAAAGAGTGGGTTGATTGCCCCTTAAGCTTTCTGAGTCCATTCCACAATTTTGTTTCCTGTGTGTAGGAATTAATTCCCGAGAAAAATTTCTCCCAGCTGGCCCTCTTTGCTTGTCGCCGCGTCCTTCGCCCCTGTGATTTAATCTGTTTAAATTCGATTAGGTTTTCCGCAATAGGACATTTCCGTAGTTTGCCCCAGGCTTTATTTTGTCTCCTTCGTGCCTGTCTGCAATCGTCATTCCACCAGGGAACCCGTCTTTTGGATGTAGTCAAATTTGTCTGATGAATAAACTTCTCAGCTGCGTCAGTGATAAAAGCGGTAAAATATGATAGGGACCATGTATACTAAAGCTACTTATAAAATCTTGTGATAGGTAGGTGGATTCCTTAAAACATTTCCAATCAGCTGAGGCTAGTTTCCTGCGAGAGACATGTGGAGGGTAGTCACGTTGCGTTACCAAGTTTAGACTTACTGGGAAGTGGTCACTTCCATATGGATTTTTGATGACATGCCATTCTAAATCCGAGAAAAGGGAGGCAGAGCCAATCGATAGGCCTATTGATGAGTATGAATTGTGATGGAGATTATAATATGTTGGCTCCTTCTTATTGAAGCGGCACGCACCCGAGTTTAAAAGGAAGTTTTCTATGAGTCGACCACGCGCGTCGCATCGCGAGTCGCCCCACATCGTGTTGTGGGTGTTAAAATCACCCACATGCATGTAAGGCTCGGGAAGTTGGTCAATAAGGTTATGAAGCTCTGTTTTTTCAAGATGATGGTTCGGGGTTATATAAATGGAACATACCGTGACCAATTTGTTAAAAAGGATAGCCCGAACAGACACTGCCTCAACGGCTGTCCGAAGGGCGACGTGTCGACAAGCTACAGACTTGTCGGCAACTATTGCTACAGCGCCGGAGCGTTAGCCTCGCTACGGTCTTTTCGGAAGTTGGTGTAGTTATGAAGAAAGTTAGTGTTTGTAGGATTCAGAAGTGTCTCTTGAACACACAGCAACTTTGGATTATGTTTGTGTAGGAGTTCTCTTATATCGTCGAGGTTGTGAATACGTCCTCTAACATTCCATTGTAGTATTTGTGTCTCCATAATGAAGAAAGTGTTTGTGCTGTGTGCTCAGAAGATGAAGACTAGCTCACAGTGCCCTTTCCAGGCGCCGTGACGCGAGGTTTCTCTTTTCTGGAGCGGTCAAGAGATTCCCCCCGCTCCTTAGGCGCTGGCGGCGCCGTCTGGCCGGTTGTTGTGTCCATCGGCTCTTGCGAGGCACTGGACACGCGCTCTTGCGAGCGGTTGGCTTGACGTGAAGGCCTCGAGGGACGAGGCCCTTGAGGCCACCAGGCCGGAGGTCGATGGCCCCTTCTTCTTGGGCGGCGGAGCAGCGTAGGCCGCAGCCACCGAGGGGCCGGATGGCGTCACCGCCGGCTCACCCTGTGTGGGCCGGACAGCTGCTGGGTGCCGCTGTGGCGCTGCCCCCTGACGCGCCACCTCAGCAAAACTGACTTTAGGCAGGTATGACAACCGCCTGCGAGCTCTTTGAAAGTTATATTTTCCTTTACTTTGATCGTGATTACTTTTTTTCTTTCTTACAAGACGGGTGTGACCGCGAGTATGCGGCATGCTCGCCATCACAGTTGACGCAGTGTGGAGTGTTTTCGCACGTTTCAGAGCCATGGTCATCGGAACTACATTTAGCACATGTCTGTCGGCCTGTGGCCGACAGACATGTGCCGAAACTGTGGCCGAAACGCTGGCACTTGAAGCAACGAAGAGGATTTGGAATATAGGGTCTGACCCGTAGCTTTACATAGCCTGCCTCGATTGTCTCCGGCAGGATACTTGATCCAAAAGTAAGTACTAGATGCTTGGTATGATTTCCTTGCCGTCCCGCCTTAGCATGATTCATTTAACATTGATCACGTTTTGCTCACTCCAGCCTTCCAACAGTTCAGCTTCTGTCAGCTGCATCAGGTCATCGTCGGAGACAACGCCACGACTGGTGTTCATAGTTCGGTGCGGGGATATTGTCACCGGGATTTCCCCGAATGACACTAGCTTTGGAAGCTTTTCGTGCTGTTTCGTATCGCGGAGTTCCAAAATGAGGTCTCCACTAGCCATTTTTGATGCTTTGTAGCCTGCCCCAAGAGCTTCGGTGAGACACTTTGACACGAGGAAGGGTGAGATCATTCTCATCGTCTTTTCAGAGTTATCAGAATGAATTACATGGAATCGGGGAAAATTTTGCAATCTGTTACCAAGGAATTGAAATATATCTTCGGTGCCCCCTCGTTTATGAGGGCGATCAGGGAGTCGGGGGAATTACGAAAGAGCCATAAAGGAAACTATAATATCGGTAGCTATGCCAGCCACCCACCACCGAGCCCAACATGGGGACGCTACGAAACCCGAAAGCAACAAAAACGCCAGCTCTATATAGCCACTATAACCTAATATAATAGACCCAAGGCTGGATAAACTACACCAGGTTAACCCTTGCTGCCTGGAAAATTGGAAGTAAAACGAAGTGAAGACAGGAGAGATGGAAAGTGAGAGAGAAAGACGAAGGTTGGAGGGAGAGAGAGACAGGAAAAGGCAACTACCGATTTCCCCCGGGTGGGTCAGTCAGGGGGTGCCGTCTACGTGAAGCCGAGGCCAAAGAGGTGTGTTGCCTCCGCCGGGGGGCCATAAAGGTCCAAACACCCGGCTTCGGCTCAACCTCCAGGATCGACTTTTCCCCGGACACGGCTAAGCCGCGCAACATTAGACGCGCTAGGGTCCAACCCCCATGTGCTCAGGTCCGTGGTGTCGCAACACACCAAACGCCTGCTCACGCAGACGCCCCTGCGGGGCACAAAACGTGTGATCGGATCTTGCCTTACGTGACCTTCGTGTATAACACCGCCGTGCAAGAGACGACGCGATTCACACCACTTCGCTTTCTCTACGGTCGCGAAGTCCCGACGATGCTGGACGCTATGCTGCCATGTCAGGACGCTGACCAATTGACAACTGACGCCGAGGAATTTGCAGAGCGTGCCGAGGAAGCTCGGCAGCTCGCACGGTTGCACATCGGCCAGCAGCAGCAGCAGGCAAACGCACGACGCTACAACATCTGCCACAGGGACGTGTCCTACTACCCCGGAGACCAAGTTTGGGTGTGTACCCCCGTTCGCCGCCGTAGCCTGTGTGAAAAGTTGCTGAGCCGGTATTTTGGTCCGTATAAAGTGCTACGCCGAGTCAGTGACGTGAACTACGAAGTGGTCCTGGACAGAACATCGCCGACACGGACAAGGACACAAAGACAACCGAGTTCTGATATAGTTCATGTTGTGCGCATGCAACCGTACATTGCTCGTTCGTAACTTTTTCTTCTATCATTCCCCCTTTGTTTCTGCTTTTCTTTTATCTTCGTGAGCTTGCTTCTTCGTTCATTGACTGTACCAGCGTGACGTTAAGTTTTTTTTGTACTTTCCTTTTTTCTGCATTGTCTTATTTTTTTCTTACGCCTATTCTGCAGCATCGAGGCGATGCTTTTGTTCGGAAGGGGGATAATGCCACCTGTAGGTCGAGGTTGACCTGATCTACAGATAGAGATCGAGGGCAAAAGTGGGTCGAGCCCACAAGAACAAAGGAGACCACGTGTTTTCCCTGCTCGAGAGCCAGCCCTGACGGACGCGCTTTTCAGGAGCCAGCTGCCCTGCGAATTAAACCCGCAAGAGTACTTCTGAAGGCTCGTGACAATATATCTTAGAAAACTGACACGGTCGTGGTCGCCTAGAAGAAAAAGGACATGCGAAATTTTGGGTTGAATGAGGCCTCTCACCATCTTAGTTTACTCTTTCTTGCTCTAACTAAATCTATTGTGGCCCTTTGTTCCGAAATCGCTTATGTGCAAGAAGGAAACAAGGCGTATTTAGCACAACGACTGCTTGAAATATGAAAATGCTTATCTCCGCTCATAGAACAACTCAATTCTTAAAATGAACAGCTTTCACGTCGCATTTCTGCTCTAGAATGTACTCTGATCTCAGTAATGTTGACATTACAATTTGATAATGAGTTACGACCAAGAGGACAATGAAATAATTTTGCTATCATTGGATGCACTCACCGCATCCCATCGGTGAACAGACGATGGCGCGCAACTCCGGCGCCATCTCGTCGCCGTCGTCCTCCGTCTTCCGCTGCACACGCGTTTCTTCCCACGCTTTCGCCATGCCCTCCTCCCCCGCTTTCCTCCTCGCCCTCTCTTCGCTGTCGCCGCCTTTCTTTGTCCGCTGCTCTCCGCGTTCGCACTTTCATTCTTCGCTGTGCTCGATCGCTCGGTTACGCCGACGCTCAACGTAGGAACGGGCGCCTAAGCGCTGCGCTCTAAAAAACCGAGGACACAAGAAGACCCAAACAGGACGAGCCCTACTTCAAACTAAAGTTTATTCTCGTAAAAACCCGCTTACTTATCGGTCGGCAGAGCTCGAAATCAAAGCACATCATTGCACAAGCGAGCTCCAAACCCCCGTAAAAGTTTACGAAAGTTGTAAAATTTAATAGTGACAGGGATATGCTCATAAAAAACATACAAAGCAAACACCTCCGAGAGCATTAGACGTAGAAACAAGCTCTCACTCAGGCCTTTATTATGTGGGCATTGATAGTGTTGTATTTTCAGCGAAAAACGATTTGTCAAGATGTGCTATTTCACTTGTGTGAAGGTTTATCGAGAGCTGGCTGAAACACGTACGTGGAGCCATTTTTTTATGTAGAATGCCTCTCTAACCTCCCTAGTTATCCCATCTCGGTGCCAAAAAAGGACTGATGTGCCTTGCAGAACGGGTTCACATCAGCGTTGTCGGCACGTACGGCACGATGCAAATATGGGCACCCTTTGAGGGAGCTGTGATGCTAAGCCTAAAGTTTACGAAGCGGCCTGTCTCCCGATGTATTTTCGTCCACATGAAAAAGCAATGAGGTACACAAGACTATAGGCACAAGAAACGAAGGGTTTGTCGTGTCTGGTTGCACACTAAGCTTGTTTTGGCATCCCCTTCCTGCGCATGCGCTTTTGAAGAGCTGGACGAATAGCGTCTAGCTTGTTCTTAGCAGTTAAAACATCGTTTTATCGGGAGGCCACCGTCTTTAGACGATGCGAAAGCCCATGAATATGCGATAGTTCCGCCTACTTATATCTGTTCTCTACACTTTTCTATGGTGTACACTCCGCTCCTACCTTGATGGCCTTGAAGTACTTAAACTAGCTCTTGTAATAACACCCATAGGGTGGCCAGCTCCACAAAGTGTTTTTTTTTTTTTTTACCTGACCAACACGCTGTCTTATTAAGTGTTGACAAGACTTGGCACCACCGAGCGGCGACAGGAAAAGTTGATGCCATTTTGGAAAAGTGTTGAATAGCTTAAACGAAAGCTTAGGAGGACTTTTACAGATCGTAGTATGTATTTCCAGCATAGGTGTGATCCCCCAAGCACACGTTCCATTTCTAATAATTGGATTTTGTGATCTTTTGGGGTCTCAAACGAACAGTTCAAACCTAGCCCTTGCTCTTTGAATACACTGAGCACTTTTACTACCATTTGGTTGAAATTGATCCCATTAACAAAGAATACGTACCTGACGACGTTGCGAGTACAAATGTAAAATTTCATGAAGTTTTGAGGGGCCTGAGAAAAAACTGGTTTCTTTCAAGTTTTTTTATACAAATACAAAAAAAATGAAAAAAGACGATTTCGCACAGACCTATCAAAACCCGACACATTTATTTCTTTAACACTGAAAAGAATATAATTGTTACATTATTTCATCACAACAGGCCCAGCAGAGCTTCCGGGTTCAAAATCTTGGCATGATTTCACGTCTAGACATTGATTTCACATCAAAGCATCAAGGGCGACATTTGTATCAATCTATGTCCAATTAATTTCCGCTTGACGCATCAACGCTTCTTTGTGCAGCGGACGACGCCGTCCAGACATTAGAGAGTTTTAGATTAGGGGGACGCAAGCGTTGGGGCCCGCTAGCGCTTGGGGCCGCGGTACTGCGCACGCGCATACTGGTCTGCGCGTGCGCAGTACCGCGGCCCCAAGCGCTAGCGGGCCCCAACGCTTGCGTCCTCCTAATCTAAAACTCTCTATTGAGGTTCGAGTGCACGTACACAAGTTTTTGCACGCGATCCCCTGCGAGCCTGTTGCGTAGCTTCATGAGCACATTTCGAAGCTCAGACTAGTTTTCTTCAGTTTTTTAAGATGCTGCAGAAAAACGGGGAATATGCAGTACACGATAAGCAAGGGGCCTCAAGGGTTGGTTGAAGCAAAGTCCTTGCCACCATGTTGATGGATCCAGGCGCTTCTCACACTTCCAAACTCCTTCATTTGACCAAATTCGCTTGCAGGTTCTGTATTCTACGACATTACACTTTTTTAAATTTTATTCTGGTTAAAAAACGAAAACAAAACGTGTCTTTCTTTCGAATACTTCAATCTTTTTTTCAGCCGCTTACATCTATAGTTGCGAGCCAAACCACACAGGTTGCTGCCTATGGCTAAGTCCATGTTAGCCAAAAATGGGAATCAGTAAAGGCGCTACTCAAGACTCTATACATAGACCTGTACTAATTCTTATAATCTCGCCCGAATTTCAGTTATTGTAAAATTAGTGATCTACGCTTAAGCTTCATTCCGTTTCATAAGTTTAGTTTTCTGCACCACCATTAGGGCTGTTACTAATGCTTTAAGCAGCTAGAATATTCTCGCTAACGTACTCTCTGTCCGCAGGTACCGGTAGCAGGAACGATGACTAGCTCGGTGTAACGACCGGCCTGAAGTTGACCATAAACATTATGCCGTGAGGCGACACGTCGTTTTGAGAGCGCGCTTTAGTTTGGCGGTGTAAGCAGAAGATGCTGTTTTCGCATTCATTGCGGTCAGTTTATTTGCTTGTAAGAAATTTGCTAACCGCGAGTCACCTCGGAGTCTCTAGGACGTATGACCGTGTTCGGCATCGGTTCTTTTGGCCCGGTATTTACCGTTCCGTATGCCGTTATGTCGCTTCCTGTGAAAAATGCCAGCGCCACAAGAGACCAGCAGTACTCCCAGCTAGCCGCCTTCAACCCCTTGACGTACCATCGGAGCCATTCTTTAGGGTTGGTCTTGAACATCTTGGCCCTTTCTCGCTATCTGCCAGCGGAAATAAGTGGATCGCAGTCGCAATACCGACTACACGACCCGGTACGCGATCACTCGGGCGCTTCCAACCAGCTGTGCAACCGACGTCACCGACTTCCTGCTCAAAGACGTTATACTTCACCATGGCGCTCCTCGACAGCTCCTCACAGACCGGGCCGTCATTTCATATCGAAGGTTGTCCACGACTTTTTGCACTCCCACGCTACAAAGCACAAGATGACAACGGCGTACCACCCTCAGACCAACGGCCTCACAGAGCGTCTTAATAGAACTATCAAAGACATGATTGTTATGTATGTTTCTGTCGACCATCATGACTGGGACACCGCTCTTGCCCTTCGTAACATTTGCTTATAATTCCTCCTGACATGACTTTGCTGCTTTCTCTCCGTTTTATTATCTCTTGAACGGAAGAAATCTCACGCTGCGATTTGACACCCTCCTTCCCGCCGTTCTCGACTCGTCGCCGCAATACGCCCGTGACGCCATCTTCAGAATTGTAGAGCCCCGCCAGATTGCACGTCTGCGCCTTACTGCTTCGCAGGACAAGCAACGACTCTTCTATGATGCCTGCCACCGCGATGCCCACGTCCACCCGGGTGATATGGTCCTTCTTTGGATACCGTCACGGCGAGTTGGCCTTTGCGAAAAGTTGATTTCGCCTTACTCTGGCCCGTACCGGGTCTTGCGCCAAGTGAATAACGTCACGTATGAAATCACACCTCTCGATTCCACCACGTCTCGGCCTTCCACCTATGTCTTACACATCCTCCACCTCAAGCGATACAACTCGATCTAGCCAGCACTGGGACGGCGCCTTCGCCGCCAGGGGTCATGGTATCAGGCGCTGCTGCAGACGATACTGAGGACAATACAGAAGACGACGACGCCCTCTGATGTCGCGCGCATTGGTTTTGCATCTTGTATGTTTTGTTTGCCAGGGCCACATTGTAAATATCAATATATTTTAAACCTCTTTCCCCGTAACAATATGTTTTATATTAGAGTTGCTAACGCTCTATCCGGACCTTTTATCCAAAAAACTAGAGCACGGCATGGTGGCGTACTTAGCAGTATCGTTTTCCTTCAAGGAGTAAACCCTTTGCTTGCATCAATACCACGTAATTCTTTTTCGGGTAATGGAGACGACATACAGGTATGATTGAAGTCCTGTAACCTTGCAGTTTGTGAGCTACAAGTTCAGCTTGGTCTCAACAAAGCGGCTAAATGCACCAGCAAAAATGGTTTTATACTAAACTTGAATAAAAGCTCCCCTGTTCTTTTCACACCAAACAGAGAACTGGTGGCAGATTCTGATATTGAACTATATAGTCAAAACCCACAATTCATGTACTGATACGAAATGGCTCATTAGCTTCTACATACCTACACAACTTCATACGTACAAAATTAGACTACGTTGCCTTAGGGTACCAGTCGGCCACGCCAAGCACCTTTAAAGGGGTCCTGAAGCACTTTTCTGACTAACCATACAACGGAATCACTATTAAAGGACGTTATTTCACAAAATTCACGCCGCAAACAATTTAGAATTCTTCATCTACGCGTGGAGTTATCGCACCGATACATCGCTTTCTATCTTGTTTCGCCTCCGCCAGCGCGCTGGAAGCTACACAGCGGAGAAGCCGAGAGAGCAAAGCCTCGACTAAAAGTTGAATGCCTCGGTGGTGAAAGCGCTAGTCGCTGCACACCGTGCCTGCCGCGATGGACTCTGCTACGCCGCATACCACTGTCATTTAGGAGGGCACGTGCCGCTGACGAGCTAGATGAAGCAAATTTCAGTCTTTTTAAGGTGCCTTCCTCTTGTCATTTTCAGCCTCATCTTGCAGATTCTCCCACAGGGGGTATCCGTGGCTCACCTTTGCTTGTTACAAGACGCTCGCGTAGAGGTTTTCGCAGTGGATGATGCCTGCCCTCAGAACGGCACGCCGACGTCGTCAACCTGGAGCAGCCACGAAATTAGCCACATAATCACCTCTGGTCTTCCACCTTACCACACTGTAGCCCTGTGGGCCGTTCTCGTATCATATCGATACATATTAGACTCGGGCAATCAGCCTTTGGGCCACACCTCTATGGTAAAGCATCGCATACATAGAGGCAATGTCAGCGCGGTCCACCGACGCCCGTACAGAGTGTCTGCGTCTGAGCAAAACGTCAACAAGCAGGAAGTCATGAAGGTACTTGCCAAAGATGTTATCGAGCCTTCATCCTGTCCCTGGACATCCCCTGTCCTTCTAGCAAAAAAAAAATTGTGCTGATCCCATGCAATGCGAGAATCGTCATTATGAGAAGAATTTTGCAGACAGCTGACTCTGCAACATCGTTTCTGGTTCCGCAAAGCGTAACTATAGTCGGGTACAACTTTAGAAGGCAGCGGCATGTGCCCCCTCAAAGGCGGATGCATACTAGCCTCCACCAATGGGCGCGCACTTAAGATTTGCGTCATGAGCCGGACGGCCGGTGTCCCCGCCGACGGAGAACATAGCAGCCCGCGCTTCAAGCCGGGGCGAGTCGCGTCAGCGGGACTATTTCGTTAGTCGCGGAGGAAATCGGCTGCTGCGCTTCGGTCATCTAGGTGGGGCCTCTCCTGTCTTCTTAAGTTGTACCCGAGTATAGGTTCACTGATGTGTTCGTATAAATTCTGAATTTGTGGTTGACGCAACTAAAGTGAGCTAGAATTAACGCAAGTGCTTGTGTGTGACAACAGCAGCAAGACAATGACTTCGGTAACGACGATTACACTATTTCTACTTGCGATAGAATTGATGTGAACGAGCAGCATGTAGGTGCGAGATGGGTAAGAAACGCAGTAGCTAAATGATCACTTAGAGGACACGAATGGGTCACCTGATGGCGATACTGTAGCATATCCCGCGTTCTTTGATAGTCATTCGAACGAGTGGTGTAGTACAACTGCTCGTCTTGGCTGATTCATGATGACACTGCCATGGTGGAAGTCGATGCAGCGCTTTCGTACTCGGACTATGTGTGCACAACGAAAGAGTACGCCTCAATGTTTGACTTTTCAGCCTGGTAAAGACGAGAAACACTGCGAAAGACCAGTACGAGCAGTAGGAAGACCATGGAGGCGGCACGTCGACGCTCGGAAATCAACACTCGAGGGAAACTTGCTTTTCAATCGCTGCTTGAACGGATGCAACCACCACGCAGTGCTTCTGCTGCCGAGATGCCCAGACCTTCTGGCGCATGCCACCCCATGGCTGAGCGCACAAAGCACGTGAGAATCAGAGACGAGACTGGGATTATGAAGCTGGGATACCGATGCACCACCCATCACGGCATCACGAAAACGACCATATATTCTTCGCCGCAAGTTAGTAGAGAACATGGTTGAGTGGGTCGACCTAATTTCTTGTCATGCTAATGTCATGCCGTGAATGTAGGCATGCATGTCATGAATTCCTCTGATTGTTGTCCAGCGTATCATGACATTCCATGGAATCATATCATGCGATAGCAAGTTGTGCTACAATTTCTACAATGCAACCGTATGGTTCCCATCATAGCTTGTTATATTGATCATCAAGTTCTTGCCAATCCTTTTATGACATACATGACATGACATGTCTATAATGCCAGACATATATGTCATGACGCGCATATCCTGAATATATCCAGTTATAGAAATCCAGGTCCCTCATGTCATGACATGGTTGTCATTCATGCCAGTTTCATTTCATAGCAACCTCTATATTAGGATATGCATGACATGAATGATATGTCATTACATGCATCACATAAATGGCACAAATCATATAAAGTGAAGGCGTCGTTGTCGTTTCCTTAGATATGTATCAAGATATGTGTGACTGGACATCCGTGCATGGTATGAGAAGAGTGACGAGGAATAGTATGTTCGTGCATGCCTTGTCATTATTGCTAAGTCTTGCAATTCTTGGCATTCATGTCATGACACGCATGTTATTCATATGATGACATCTATGGTATGACATTCATGTCAGGTCGTGCACGCAAGGTATGCCATTTACATCCAGATATATATGGAAGAAATGTCTGCGACAGCATCATGCCATTCCTATCATTTGTGTCATGACACGCATGCCAAGACTAGCATGTTATTCCAATCATGCCATGACATGGCATGCGCTTGTATGTTTTGTAATTCATTAAAGACGCACACGACATGTCGTGCATACATTTTGAGTTTGAGTACATTGGGTTAGAGAAACGAACACGACGGCATCATGTCGTTGATACCATTTATGTCATGGCAAATATGTCGCGTAATTGATGAGATGACGTCATTTATTTATGTATGCATCCATCTCATGTCCCCGTGTCTATTCTGATATACAGGGTGTCTCAATGAACACTTTAATTTTTTTTAATTTGCTGCCGCAAGTAGCACAATTCTTGTCCATGAGCTGGTATACTCAAACAGACGGACATTACTTGTCAGCCGTGGCCGACGCTGACAGTGAAATGACAGTGTGTCTCTCCTGTCTCTCAGTTCGTACACATCAGTGATGAGCAGCGTCGTGATCCCGATTTGAGTCTGCTTATAGATCACCTCGGTTTATCACCAAGAGACGCCTCCATGTGCATGTTAACCCTCAATAACGGCGTCTTATATCGGCGTAATGTGTGCCCTCATGGTTCTGACCTCCTGTTGGTTGTATGAACTCATCTGCGACCCACAGTCCTCCGCGAGGTCCAAAGCACATATGACCGCATGCACCACCTTTTATAGACCTGGCTTAGCCCGTTCAGTGCGCCATCACGTAAACTCCTACGGACTTTGTCAACGCCGGAAGAAATCGTCCATGCTTCCTTGTGGTTATTTGCAGCCCATCGACTTTCCAGCTGAGCCCTTCTTCCGTGGCGGCTTGCACCTTCTCCGTTCTTTCCGAACATCTGCTTCCGGAAACAAGTAGGCTGCCGTCGCTACTGATTACACGACGCGCAACGCAATGACATGATCGCTTCCGCCCAATTGTGCTACCGACGTCGCGGAATTTCTACTTCGTGACGTCATTTTAATGCATGGCACCTCCCACCAACTACGGACCGACTGGGGCCGCACCTTCCTTTTGACAGTCATTGGCGGTATGCTGCGCTGCTGCGCCACCCACCACGATTTGACTCATCCTACCATCCACAGACTAACGGACTTACCGAGCTCTTCAACACGACACGCATCGACATGCTTTCCAAGTACGTATCAGGCGACCGCGGTAATGGGGAGTTTTCCTTACCATTTCTTAAATTCGACTACAATGTTTCCCTGCACGAGAGTGCTGGTTTATTATCATCATCATCAACCTATAATTATGTCCACTGCAGGGCGAAGGCTTCTCCCTGTGATCTCCAATTAGCCCTGTCTTGCGCTAGCTGATTCCAACGGGCGCCTGCAAATTTCGTTAGTGCATCACCTCACCTAGAGTGTTGGTTATTCCCCCTTTTATCCGTTGTTTCGATGTGAGACATTCCTGCCGTCGGATACGTTCCTTGCTTCAGCTACAGCGTCGACCAGTGAGCATTCACCCGCAGTTATTGCCCGGGCTGACCACGCACGCCAGCTTGCTCCCCCCCGTATTCGCCTTTCGACTTCTCAAGAAAACCGAAACTGCCGTTACGACCAACGCCACTGCAACGCCCGCTTTCGTCCGGGTACCCTCGCCCTTCTCTGGTGCACGTACCGTCGCACGGGGCTCTCTGAAAAGCTACTATCTTGATACATGGGCCCATACCGCGTCCTCCCACAAAGAGAGAGAGAGAGAAAAGATGCATAGGAAGGCAGGGACGTTAACCAGCGGTAGTTCCGATTGGCTACCCTGCAGAAGTTACTGACGCCACGTACTGAGATCGAACGCACTAGTCCCACCACGTTTCTTTTTTTTTTTTTTTTTGACCCGTGTTCCCATAACATCGTCCACTTGTCGACGCTCAAGGTTTACAACTCTTCCTCTGCTATAGGTCTTTAGACGCTGTTCCGACGTCCCACTCGAAGAAGAGCGGAGCCTCTGAGTAAAATCCAGGTTCTTCTCCTTCGCTCTCGAGGGTACGGATGTTGCTTCCCCATTGGGCGTCCGAGACGCACCGGCAGAGACGGTCTAAGCAAGTGGGGGATACTGCCGCTAACGATTGCGGCGACGCGTTCGCTGGGTGCTTCTGGTAGATTGAAGTAGACACAGATGACGATTGAAAAGCACTTTCTATTTACAACTACTTACATTGAATTAAACATACAAATACAAGACGGAACTGGAACGCATAGGGCGACCCTATATATCAGCAGAGACGATGGTGCATAGCTCCGTACTTTGTCCAGAACGCTTGGTCGGGGCAACGGGGCCACGTTTTCTACCCTTCAGTGCCCTGCTCCAAACATTCACAGCCCAATCGCCACCGAGTGACTTGGAGAGTGGTCTGCCGGTGCACCAATCACTAATCCCGTACTAGGACAGTCTTGTGAGGGGTTCGCCGGAATTTCCAGTATCGCGATTCTTCCAAGCGCCCTCTCCTCTACCACCATTTATGGTGTTTTCTCCTTTCTTAAAGATAACATACAAACAAATATTGCGCAAAGAGGGGAGGGTTACAAATGCATAGCAAACATACTCCCGCGCAAAGCCACAGAGCCCACCACAATGCGCACAATAAAATGCTAAGAAACAGGTAGCACCTGCAAGCCGAAGCGATTGACCTTTGCTTTGACAGCTTCTCCGCTCGTACCTATACGAAAAACCGATAGAAAAACCGATAGGTTTTTCGTATAGGTCATTTGTCAATGAAAGCTGTCAACCGACGCTACAGGCTCTGTCCAGTAAATGCTTGCTCAGAGAAGCTTTTCACGACGGTCAATTGGCAACGGTCTCGGAAACAGGTTGTCAAAGCAGTTGCAATGGGAAAGGGGCACGCGGTGAATAATGAATACTGCGTTCACGCGTTCTGTGCCGATGACACGCCCGGCACGCGCACCTTAGGAGACAGCGGTGGTCACGGCCCTCTTAGCGTATGCTGTCAGGGCAACCTCACGCGATGTACGTGACGAAGCACCGATATTCCCTCTTCTTGAGGTCCGCTTTGTGCACTAATGGGCACCAAACGCGTCGTCGTGCGCCGCCCGTCATCGCTCAGAGCCAGTAGGCCCGCAAGTACATCTGGTTAACCGTAATCGCGTCCGTCACGTTTGACACCCCTTGAAAGCGTGTCTCCAAAAGAATTTCGGAACCGCGCGCCGTAACCAAGAAGGTTCGTTGACGCGTCACGACTTGCTGCCACTAATCGCCCCTCCACGTGCTGGGTATAATCGGGCAGTGTCATGAGACGTGCGCCTGCCTCATCTCGGCGACGTCCCCATGACAGGCATCCGAGTCTGATCATCAATTATCCCATTGTGCTTTGCATCCACCGCTAGCCGTTTCTCTCCCCTTTCTCCGCAGCCGTTTCGTTCGGCGAGACCAGGTTGAACAAAAACGCCGATCTTAAGCCCTCCGAGCAGCAATTAAAGAACAAACTAGCGCTTATAGCAGCAAGCACACACTCAGAGTGAAGGCAATGACGTGCCTGGTGTTTACGGCTTTCATCTTGGCAAGTGCTTGAGTCTTGTAAATATACTGCCTAAATAGTTTCTGCCTAGTTTACTTGCACGTAACAATATATTTTCACCTACTTCACTCTACATATGCTGAAAATGCTCTCGTGATCACGAAATCAGCAAATAGCGTTGGTGGGCCAGCTGCTTTCGATGACGCTGCACGACAGCATTGCAGAAGCGAGAGCAAGCCATCTTTCGCTGCTTTCTCAGTATACTTCACGCCCTTTTGGGATCGTGAATGAATCTATCTATCTATTTATTTATCCATCTATTTATCAATCTATCTAATCGTTTTCCCGCCTACCTGAGTTACTGTTTAGTCAGCAGTCGAATGGGTATCGCAGCAGGCTGCTGTGCTGAGGCAACAGGGTTCGAACGCAACAATCGTACCAACTTGGGTCATCTGAGTAAGTGCAAACGTGTGCATAAGTATCGCTCTTCCACGAACCTCTTTCACGCCGCCTTGGGTCACTGTACACACTGGACACCGTCGGCACCGCTTTTCTAAGAAACTATGTGACACGTACATGAAGAACTGCGTATGTGCCACTCGGTCTGCGCTGCTCTTCAATGAACGTCTTTGAGGCCAACTTGGGGGACTAGGTATGTGCCACTGGCACCTTGCCGCTTTACTATGACGAAAAAGATCCCTTAAATTTATCCGAAGCTGATAGGAAGCAAACCCACGTCACCAAGGTTCCTCAGTGACAGCAGCCCGACACATTAGCAAGCTGGGCCACAAATGCACTGGATATGTGCGGCTCCTCACTGAACCTCGAACGAAAATTGGTTACTTAGCACGTGCCACCGAGTGTACGGCAGGCGAGGATACAATTCTCAGTGTGATGATGATGATGATTTATTTACTTCCTCTTGGAGGAGGAGGAGGAATAAACTTTATTTAGAGATGAGCAGACGGTAAGATCGTCCGAGGTGGGCGGCGTCCCTAGTCCAGGATGCCGTGGGCCTGAGCTGATAGCTTGGCCCTGCTCACCAGGCCATGCTGGTCTTCAGGGCTCGGGCTTGTCAGCTGGGCCTCCCACTGCTCGACGATTGGTCCGGTGATGGGTGGTGTCGATGGGTTTTGTCGACATTCCCATACCATGTGGTAGAGGGTATTGGGCGCAGAGCAGAAGGCGCATTTGTGAGTATAGCTCGTAGGATACATGGCGTGTAGCTGGGTGCCGTGCGGGAATGTGCCTGTCTGAAGTTTGCGGAAGATCACCGCCTCTTCTCTTGTCAGCTTGGGATGCGGGGGTGGGTAGATCCTCCGACCCAGTCTGTAATGATTCAGGATATCGGCGTATCTTTTCGGGACGCTATCATGTTGGTCTACCAACATGATACCGGTGTGATACCAACGTGAACCCGGTGGGATAGCCCGGAGAATGTGATCTCGGGCAGCGGCGTTAGCCGCTACATTACCCGCCAGGGACAAGTGTCCCGGGGCCCAGACAATGTACAGTTCTTGAAAATTGTCTAGTTTTTCGAGGATGCTCAGGGTTTGTTTGAAAGTCCGGCCCTTTTGGTAATTTCTACATGCTGTCTGTGAGTCCGTCATCACAGTTATGTGATCTTCCTCTCGCTTGCCCGTAGTGGCCGCCAGGGCTATCGCCGTTGCTTTCGCGCAGTCGATGTCTGGAGTGCTTACCGAGGCCGCTGCTACCTCTTGTCCCTGGCCGTTGATCACGCTGATAGCGTGGGCCGCTCAGTTCTTGTACTTTGCCGCATCGGTGTATCTGACTTCTCCTTGTTTTGGTCCTTCGTACGCCTTATGTAGAGCTTGCACTCTCGCTCGCCTCCTTTCTCTGTTGTATTCAGGGTGCATATTTCTCGGGATGCTGGCCACCGTGATCTTCTCCCTCAGAGGTAGAGGAACCCGCTGTTTTCTGGACTCATATTCGACTGGGTAGCCCAGTCTTATTAGGGTGTCCCTGCTCGTGCTGGTGAGCTTGAGTCGCTCTATCTGGCTCATCTTGTGGGCCTCTGCTAGTCCTTCCCAAGTATTGTGGATGCCCAGGCTGAGCAGCTTCTCCGTCGACGTCGTCGGTGGAAGACCCAGTGCCAGCTTGTAGGTATTTCGTATTAGGGTGTTCAATTTGGCTCTCTCGCTGTTCTTGAGACCCAGGTATGGGGTGCCGTAAGCGACTCTGCTGATTATCAAGGCTTGTATTAATCTGATTGTGTCCTGCTCTTTCAGGCCGTGCTTTTTGTTAGTCATTCTTCGCACCAAGTGCGCGACTTGGGTAACTGTCGATTGCAGCTTTTTAATCGCGGCGAGACCGGCACCGTCCTTCTGGAAAGGGAGGCCCAGAATACAGAGTACGTCCACCTTGGGTATGTTGACTCCATGTAGGGTCAACGTTGGGTCTGGCGTCTCTTGCGGAGGCCGCCCTCTTGTCCTCCTTTTGAGGATCAGGAGCTCCGACTTTTCCGGCGCGCATGAAAGACTGCAGCGGTGTAGATAATGCTCGGTCCTGTCGATGGCTTCCTGCAGGGCGTCTTGTTGTTCGCCCACCGATCCCGTGCACGTCCATATGGTCAGGTCAGCTGCACACATTGCGTGACGGATACCCCTGATGTTCTCCAAGAGGTTCGGCAATCCCCTCATCGCTATATTGAACAGCAACGGGGAGATCACCGACCCCTGGGGGATTCCTTTCTGCGGTATTTGAAACTTCTCGGTCCTGAGGTTCCCCAGGCCTATGGTCGCCGTTCTATCCGTCAGGAAGTCCCGGGCGTAGTTGTATGTCCTCCGTCCGCAGTTGGTATGCTGTAGGTTGTTTAGCACTGCTTCGTGTGAGACGTCGAAGGCTCCCTTCACGTCGAGTGCCAGGATGGCACTCTTGTGTCGTGTGCTGAGGCCATCGATGACTTCTTCTTTTAGCTGTAGTAGAATGTCCTGGGTGGAAAGGTTAGGCCGGAAACCGAACATAGTGTTCGGCAGGTGCCCCCCTTCTTCCAGGTAGGGCGAGAGTCGATTGTGGACCATGTGCTCGAAGAGTTTTCCCGCGCACGACGTGAGAGAGATCGGGCGCAGGTTCTGTAGCTTGATGGGTTTGCCGGGTTTCGGGATCATCGTTACGTCCGCGTGCTTCCAGGAAGCCGGTATACTGCCGGTCTCCCAGCTTTCATTGATATATTTTAGTAAACTCTCTGTCGCCCCGTCGTCCAGGTTACGGAGGGTCTTGTTGTTAATTTTATCCCTGCCGGGCGTCGTGTTTCTCGTCAGATTTCTTAAGGCTGCCACGATCTCCGACTTGGTGAAAGGTTGGTCTAGATCCGGATTGGGTTCCCCTTCGTACTCCGGGTGAATGACTGGCTGCGCCTTCCGTTGTTGTTCGCCTCCGAGGTATTTCCCGGTGATGGCTTCGAGCACTTCTTCCTCGGTGCCCTGGAAGTTGTGTATAAGGCTTTGTATGTGCTGCCCCGTGACAGATTCTGTCTTCGCCAGAAGGGTCTTGAGAATGGCCCAAGTCTTTCGGTTGCTGAGCGTTCCCTGTAATTGGTCGCACACTTGGTTCCAGTTCTGACGTCCGAGTTTTTCAGCATACTCCTCATCCTGCCGCGAGACTGCGGCAATGCGGATCTTGAGTTTGCGGTTTCTCTTCTGCTTCTTCCATCTCTTCAAAAGTCCTCGCCTGGCCTCCCAGAGGTGAAGTAGGTGTGGGTCGACTTCGGGATGGTCCGCAGTGAGTTGGATGGTCTTTGTGTGCTTGGTAACCAAGTCCATCACGTTCTTGGTCCACTCCTCAATGTCCTCTAGGCTTCTGGGGTGTTCATATTTTCGGAAAGCGGGCCAGTCCGTACTTTTCGCCTGACCTAATCTCACGGGGGCTTTCTGGTGCGTGATTTCGGTCTGGATGAGGTGATGGTCGCTGCCCAGAGTCTCGTCCAGTCTCGACCACTCGACTTGCCTTAATCCAGTGGATAAGGTTAGGTCTGGGCTGGTGTCTCTGGAGACACTGTTGCTGATTCTAGTTGGTATTTGAGGATCGGTCCACAACGTCAGCTGGTGTTGTTGTGCTACATTGTGCATGTCCATACCCTTCTTGTTGGTTGATCGGTAGCCCCAAGCCACGTGTGGAGCGTTAAAGTCGCCCACCACAAGGAGTTTTTGACCCTTCGTGACTTTCTTCACTTCTCTCAGGAACTTGTCCAAGTCCTTGAGGGTGTCGCGCGGAGGACAGTATACATTCAGGATGTAGAGGCTCTGCAAGGTTTTCTTGTGAGGAACCAGCTCAATCAGAGTATGTTCGATTCTGTGGTTGGTTTGGTGCTGCTGCGTCGTGTGATGTTTCTTGATCAGGATGGCGGTCCGGGTCCTTCCTGGGGCAATGTGCGTTTCGTAGCCGCGCATCCTAATATTGTTGGTGTCTGTTTCCTGTAACGCGACGACGTCAGGTTGGTGTAGGGTGCATAGGTGAAGTAAATTTTGCCGTTTCCGATTTATTCCTGTGCAATTCCACTGCCAAATTTTGAGGGTTTGGGTCGCTTCTTTCTTCTTTGCTACCTTACTCGCCATCTTGGCTTCCCAGATTCTCGTTCATCTAGGCTTCTCTGATGGGGTATTTTGGCTTTTTTCTTGCCTGCTCTTTGTCCTTTTCTAGGATGGAGATGCGTTGGTTGAGCTCGTTGCCCATCTGGGTGATCTCCTGGCGGAGCGTTTGTACGGCTGCTTGGACGGTGGCTGCCACAGATTCACTTATGGTGTCGACGGCCTGAGCCAATTCGGCTCGGAACTCATTTCTCAGTTCGGCCTTGTCTTCGGTTCGGGCCTTGTTCATCTTGTACTCTATTCCCGATTCTAGGTCCTCTATCAGGGGAGTATGTTCCCTCGGCGGCGTTGGTGTTGTGGTCGGTTCCTGCTGTTTCTGCAATTGGTCAATGAGATGTTGGAGCTTTATCTCCAGGGCTTGTTCCTTGGCCTGAGCGCTTCTGTCCCGTTCCCCCTGACGTCTTTTTTGCTCTTCTAGACGCTTCATGAGCCCTTCATTCCACTTAATCAGGTCGGCGTTTTGCCTTCTGAGGGACGAGATGGTTTCCTCGTATCTTGAATTTCGCTCTTGTGTCGGCAGTGAGGGAAGCGGGTCGGTTGTCGACTTAGAACTGGCTATCACTTCCGCCCAGCTGATCTTCTCTTCTTCTTGCTGTGGCTTATTTGTTCCATACTCCGAGGAGCTGAAACTTGTTTCCCTTGTTATAGATGGTTGTCGGCCTCTTGATTTACTTCTCTCCCTCACGTACAGGCATGGGGGTCTTGGCTTGAGCCTTTTCTCGCACTCCTTGCTTGCCGTCTCGTGAGGTAGTCCGCATAGTTTGCACTGCAACTGGCAATCATGGTCTGCTTGTGGGTTCTGCACCCCGCACCGGTTGCAGATATGTTTGTCTGGGTTGGGGCATACGTCCTGCCGGTGGCCGATTTCTCCGCAGGCCTTGCAATACTGTACCGATCTGCGGTATGGGCGGCAGCGTGTGTACGAGCTGGCCACCTTCACATAGAAAGGGACGTGCGGACCTTCGAAGGTGATAACTGCTGAGGTGGATTTGCCGAGCATCCTTGCATGCAGGATGCCACAGTTGTTGGCTGCCAGAAGTTCCGCAAGTCGTTTCTCCGTCGTACACGCAGTGATACCGTGCACGACTCCACGTACTGTTCCTGGGAGCGGTTTGATGTACGGCGTCATTTCGTATGTGGCCGTCCCTAGTTCGATGCCGTTGATGGAACCGAGCTGAGTGCGTAGTCCTCGTCTGCGGTGCTGGCAATTATCAGGTTCTGCTTCCACTGCGTTTGGATGGTTACGTTCGCTTGGAAACGAGGCGAAAACAAATAGTCATGTAGCCTGCTTGAGTTAGTCAGGTATGCTATGGAGGCTTTTCATTCTAGCATTTGTGCATCACACCATCATCATCATCAGCCTACATTTTCATGTGCACTGCAGGACGAAGGCCTCGCCCTGCTATCTCTAATTCCTCTGTCTTGCGCTAGCTGATTCCAACTTGCGCCTGCAAATTTCCTAACTTCATCACCACACCTAGTTTTTTGGCGTCCTCGATTGCGCTTTCCTTCTCTTGGTATCCATTCTGTAACTCTAATGGTCCGCGGTTATCCATCTGTTGTGACAGTACGCGAAGCCAGTGTAGTAGATAAAGAGAGCGGTGCGGTGAAGACAACATTGACAGCGAATGGGTGCGGCGAAGACAACATCGAGAGCAAGAAGCAGACGACGAAGAAGCGACGCGCGTGAAATTTGACGCGCCGTCAAAACAAAATACTAAAAAGAAAGTGACCATTAAGGGCCGTACACGATGGGTGACGTAGTAGAAAAGGGAGGACGAAAAAAAAGATGTGAAGGAGACCCTAGAACGGCGTGGTGGTGCTCGAACGCAAGCGTGCGCCGAAGAAGTTAGCGTCCGCCGGGAGCGGGAGTAAGCCGTCGGGCCGAGGGCCCGAGCTTCCAGACTCCTACCACCAGAACCTGGTCTGCCTAGCCTCCGGAGCTAGGACAAGGTGCCACCGCGTGACTGTAGTGAGCTGTCGGGCCACGGGCTCGAGCTTCCAGTTTCCTACAGGCAGAACCTGGACTGCCGAACCTCTTGAATCAGCAGAAGGTCCCCTCTCGTGACAACTGGAGTTCGCTCAGGGAGCGACCAGTGGCTTCCTTCGACGACGGCTCGGCGTTCCTCATCGACGCGACCATGTGCCAAAACGGTTGGTGAGCCGAATCCCGCTCTCGTTCTACGGTGCTTGTGTCGTCGGACACGCACAACTGTATTATCAGAATTGCAGTGACTTTAGTTAGTGAGAACCGTGCTTGACAGAAGCAGTGTAGAGTGCTCTTCATTTTTTCCCTTTGTTTATGTGTGTTATGTTTCCGCTTTCTTTATGTAAATATACATTCTTCGTTCCCTTCTGAGATAAAACGCTCTCATCCTTCATTTGAATAGAAAACATGGATAGCGATATTACTTTAAGTCGCTTTCCATAAACGAACCGTGACAAATTGGCGTTCGTGACAGGACGCGAGCTTTTGATACAGCTGTTGTTTTTGATAAGAAAAAAACATGTGGTTGATCCCTCTTATATAGGAATCGGTATAGAACACGAAAGTGAAACGTGTCTTCACAGAAGTAGTGTAATGTTTATTGCACATTGATATATAATGTCTATTGGTGTTTTGTGGCTAAAGCGCCCTTAGGCGTTGATGCACCCACGCTGACGCCTGGTGGCACGTCTCCTCCATCACGACTACCAACGTCGATGACCATGAGCAACCGTCGTGCATATGGAAGCTGCACTACGCTGCACACGCTAGCACAACGCGAAAGACGAAGCACGTAACTGACACACTAATACAACGCGCAAGACAAAGCACGTAACTGAATCGTCACCGAGTCAAATCAGCGCGTACAGCGCGTCGTAATTGCAGCCTCCGCGATCAACTTCAGAAACATTTTCAGAGCTAGTTGCGGAGGCCACGCTCCGCTGTGCTGAGTACGGTGAACGCCACCTAGGTGGCGTTGGTAGTGCTTCTTGATGCCAGCGTCCCTTCGAATGCTGGCATCGAGGCGTCGTAGTGCTGAGACCACCGAAGCGTTCACTGTCGGTGCGCGTTAGTGTCATAATGCAGTACTTCTCTTTTCTGCTCGTAGGCGGCGGCACCGCCCCGAGCAAGAGCGCGGGTACACGGAGGAGTGTTAGATATATAAGGCGCGTCTGTGTAGCTCTCTGCAAATGCGTTTGTGGCGCAATGGGTTAAACGCTCGGCGATCTATCGTCGCGGACCGAGAGGTCGTGGGTTCGATTTCCAAATTTTGCATGTTTGTGGAACTTTTTCTTCTGGTTTCTTTCTTTGTATTATGTTCTATGACGTATTTCCGTGACGGAAATACGTCAGTGAAGTCTTGGTGGACCCCGGCATAAAACACTTTCGTGTTAAAAATGAGCACGCGAGAGTTAATGACGCTGGCTGAACGCATGGGGTTGGAAGGACCGGTACTGCAAGCATGGTTCGATGAGCAATAGGCGCGAGCGCGCGAGGAACGAGCTGCGGAGAGAGAGGCGAAGAAGGACCAGCTGGAACTGGAGGGCCGTAACTTACAGTTGCGTCGTAAAGTTGTAGAAATGGAAGGCCATAGAGGAGAGGCAAGTCGGCGACGCTTGGAATTGGAAGAACGGACGCTTCAACTGCGCCTTAGGGTACCAGAGACTGGTGCCGCGGAGCGAACAGTGGTTGACTGTGGGTTCCAAAGAGGTGCGTCTTCAGTCGTGAATCCGCACAATTTGATACCGGTTTTCAACGAGGACCGAGACGACCTTGACGCATATCTTAAGAGATTCGAGAGGGTGGCGACAGGTCAAGACTGGCCTCGGGAAAAGTGGGCAACTGCTCTTAGTTTATGCCTAAGCGGCGAAGCTCTGAAAGTATTTGGGCGATTGTCCCCTGATGACTCTCTGTATGGCAGTATGACAAAGTTAAGTTGGCATTGCTGCAGCGTTTTCGTTTCACGGCTGAAAGCTACAGGGAGAAATTCCGGAAGAGCAAGCCTGAAGACGACGAAACTGGAAGGCAGTATGCCACAAGGCTTCTAAGCTTTTTCGACCGCTGGATTGAAACGTCCCAGACAGGGAGGGACTTTGATTCTGTCCGTGACTTAATTGTGGCCGAGCAATTCATGGTCAACTGTCACAGTCAGCTGGCGCTCTTCTTACGAGAGGAGAACTGCAAGACTCTTCAAACCATGGCAGAAGCGGCTGATATTTTCATGGAGGCAAAAAGATTATGGAACTTACTAATAGTTCGAGATAAGGGACAAAACACAAGTATAAAGGCGGGAAAAGATAACACGGTTTCAAAGGTGGAGATCAGATGCTTCGTTTGTGGGCGTACGGGACACATGGCTTCTGACTGTCGCAATAAGGTAAAGCAACTATATTGCCCATACTGTCGCAAAACTGGACATGAACCCAAGAGTTGCACCAAAAAGAACAGCACATCAAGACTAGCTACCTCTTGTTTGTTGTTGCCCAAGGCCGAGAACAGTCCGCAGCAACCCACTGACAATTGCGACGCCTTGAATCAAGATGAGGACATCACTGGAACGGTGAAGACGCAACCGCTATCTAGTACACGTCGCATGCCGGTTTTGCCAAGCGAAGTCAATGGACAAAGAGTTCGCGTCTTAAGGGACACCGGAAGTAATAATTTGATTGTTCGCCGATCACTCGTGCCAGATGAAGCCCTCACTGGCACTACGGCTACTTTGTGCTTGGCGATGGAAGTAGCATTGTAGTCCCTGAGGCCAAGGTGCAAATTAGGTCTCCCTATTCTCTGGGACATTGATTGTCAAGTGTATGACAACACCGCTATACGATGTCATAGTGGGAAATGTACCTGGGTCGCGTGAGGCCAATGACCCAGACGACTCCTGGAAATTTTCTTCTCGAAATGATTCCAATAAGAAGGAAGTTCGCTCTGTGGACGACGGTAACCGGCCAAATTCACTTCTAGTTGGTATAAAAGGCACGAAGAACTTGCAAAGATTGCCATCGGCTAAACTCCCTTGGCAAATATCTCATAAGAATTTCCGGGAAGAACAAGAGAAAGACGGGACGCTTAAGGTATGTAGAGCCAGAGTGGGCAATGAATTGTTGGCAATCAGGCATCTTAGTTGCACTCCGTATCATCATTTGTGTAACGGGATGGTCGAGAGGTTTAATGGAACCTTGAAACAGATGTTGCGGAAGCTTGTTCAAGAACAGCCAAAATCTTGGGATCGCTTGCTTGTACCTCTTTTGTTTGCATATCGTGAAGCCCCCGCAAGCGAGTTCCGAGTTTTCGCCGTTTGAACTCATTTATGGCACAACAAAACTTGGGCCCAGCACAGAAGTAGCAAAAGAAGTATTACGACCGCCGCCGCAAACAACGAGAACTCAAGGTTGGCGACCGGGCCCTGATTCTGCTTCCCACAAATAGCAACAAATTACTAATGCAATTTAAAGGGCCGTTTCTGATCACAGGAAAGAGGAATGACTACGATTATTAGCTGGATCTGGGACACAACAAAAGACTTTTTCACATCAACATGCTAAAGAAATATAAAGAACGTCAGCTGGAAGAGCTTCCTCAAACATCATCTTTTGTGGTGGTCGAGGAAGAAGAGTCCGAGAAGCCATTACCTACCTTTAAGGTCCATGACAGCAATGGCATTGACTCCTTCACGATCGGAGATGCTATCGAGGAGATTCAGCGTGCCGAAATATGTGATGTACTCAATACATACAAAGACATATTCTCGGAGATTCCGGGTAAAACAAACCTGGTGGAATGCCGATTACAAATGACCACCTCGGAACCAATTCACACCCCACAATGCCCTTTACCATTTGCCATGAAGGAAGTCGTTGAAAAGGAGGTCCAGGACATGTTGAACCTTGGGGGTTATAGAGCGTTCCGAGTCGCCATATAATTCCCCTCTCGTCCTAGTTAAAAAACCAGACAAGAGCTACAGAGCATGCATAGATTTTCAACGCATAAATAGTGTTCTATTGTCTGACGCAGAACCTATACCCAGAACCGATCACTTGTTTGCCGAAGTGGGAACGAAGAGGTGGTTCTCCAAGTTTAATTTAACCGAAGGATATTGACAGGTACCCCTGGACAAAGAGTCGCAGCAGAAGACTGCTTTTTCAACTCAACTGGGCATCATCATTTCCTCTATATGCCTCTATATGAGAAGGCTGCTTCAGGTAATCCCAAATCTTGTTCATTACATAGACGACGTGCTCGTCGCTACCACAACATGGGAGGAGCATCTAGCAACGTTGAAACAAATGTTTTCCAGAGTGCGACAAGCAGGATTGAAGATCAAACCACAGAAATGTGAAGTGACTATGACCACAGTCACCTTTTTGGGTCACTGATTTGGAGACGGCAACATCCGGTCAGTCGAAAGCACAATAAAGAAAATTGCTGACGCTGCTGCTGACGCTTCAGAGACAAAGAAGCAACTTCGCTCAATCCTTGGGTTGGCCGGTTACTACCGCGACCTAATACCCCGTTACGCCGAAAAGGCACAGCCCCTGACGGAGATGACTGAGATGAAGCGTGACTTTTCTCTTTAACTTTGAAGACGGTTCCTAAATTGGCGAACAAAAACCCAATTGGGGACAAAGCCGTTTGTTGAAAAACACGCAAACTTTTAACAAAACTAGAAACGAAAAAATAAACCATAAAACAAACACTTAAAACGACTATCACGGCCCAAAACGTTCGGGCAGCAAGTTCGGGCAGGAAGCAGGCCTGTGTGTGTACTATATTCTCGACGCGGAGCAGCGGAGACGAGACGGCGAAAGAAGTGGCGTCGATCTCACCAAAGGTCGGTGTATAGGATCGTTGACCGGGCTAACAGAACGTAGCAGCTCTGGCATGGAGAGAGGAGTCAGGCGGCTTGGCGGCACGGGCAGACGGCGGCGGCGTTCTGGCCGGGCAGCTGGTTGTGGAACTCGGGCCCGTAGCGCGACAGCTCACGTTCTGCCCACGGACACGGACGCTCGCCGGCCTCGGGCAGCAGTACATGATCGGGCAGAGTGGCGACGCTCAGGAACGGGTTGGCAGGAGGCCCCGGCCGGGTGAAGTCCTGGTGGCTCGGGTCCGGAACCCGACGGCCGTCTTTAACCCCCGGTTCGGTGGCCGACCTTCTCCTGGTGCCGCTTCTGGAATTCTACCCCCCTATTGCCAGCGCGGCTCGCTTTTTCTGCCGCTCTGGCCGATTTGTCATTCGTTCATTGGCTGCTTGAAGCTCCGTGGTCTTTTGCGATTGGATGTCTTTTTCTTTGTTTTGTTTCGTGCGCCGCGTGTCCACATGCACTTCGACGTTGTCGTCTTTCATCAGCATGGAATTCGTCTCGGCGCGCGGTCTCCTTGTCGTCTGCTTCTTGTTTCCAACCACCGCACCACGTCACGCACCACACATATCACCGTCACGCACCACACATCACATAAGCCCCTTTTTGGGACAAGTTTTTCCACAGGAAAAACTGCCGGTCAGTGCGCGGCACATATCACACTGCAATCACTTTTTAAGACAACATTCACCGTGGGTCCACCGCTTAACCTTGACCAAGTCCAAAGACATAACACTTTTAAGTTCCAAAGGAAGTTCATAGGGTATGCAACACGTAAGACAGTCATGATTTCTCGTAGCATAGGCCCAAACAAAAGTAGAATACATTTATAAAGTTCTATTCGGTCCAGGGCCAGGTATCCAAAAAAATCCAACCGGGGATCTACAGCATCCTCAGGTTACTCTTACCCATATTAGGCGCACCGCACGTCTCTTCTGCGTTCTAGATGAAACCTCTGTTGCACATTTGTTGCACCTTGGGAAACGCACATACGAGGACTCCTGAATGACCTGACTCAGGTGTTGAATTGATTCGAAACGCTCGCCCAGACTATCATTTACACTGAATTCACCACCCTGCAGCCGCATGCATTGAGACTCGAATGCCTTAAGGACTGGTTCGGGCAAGCTAGATAGTCGTTCTGACCTATCGGCAGAACGCGTTCCCAGCATCTCCGCGGAAATGCTTTCTAGTTCAGCTGACACTAATCAGGAGTGATCTGCTTCCTCATTATTCATTGCAAAATGTGGAGTAGATACATGGTTGTTTTCTCTTGAATGACTTCCTGACATATCCACAGCGCATTTTCTAGCGTAAATCAACCATGACTTGTAGAACGTATTTCCAAGCATACTACCCCCCACCTTTTTTCTGAGCACGTTATCAGTAGGTGCTGAAATGTCGTGCGACATTTCTCTTATGTGTCTAGTTTGTTTCCTGGAATTTATTATGCTCTTTCTACCGAGTACCTCGGTACTCGTCTCCTTGTTGAGCATCTCTGTACTCATTGCTATTGCACATTGACCTATCAGGCCTTCCAGGATGCAGGCAGGCGAATTTATCCTCACTTGAGGTGAGGTATTCGAGTGGTCCTCAAACCTATTGAGGCCACTTATCACCACCGCAAGTGGTACGTCCGGAAGAGTGGGGGAGCATTTCATCGCTCGCCTCGCACTCTTCGAGGTCATTGGCTTTGAGAGCCTTTGCCCAATCAGTCGGGCTTTCTAGAGGCATCTGCGCCTCTTTATGCGATGTGCTTTCAACTGCACTGGTTCGCAAGTGTACCCCTTTGCTGGTGGTGTCCTCTTCGAGGTCACTGCCAATGCACACCGTTGCCCAGTCCGTTGGGCTTTCCGAAGGCATCTGAGCATCTCTATCCAATGTGCTTTTATTAGCACAGATGCGTATGGGTGCCTCGATTTCATTGGCAATTGCCTGCTCCCTGCTTTCCGAGCTATCCTCAGCCTCTTTGTGGTTAATGTGAAGACCTAGGTTTGCCCATTCTTTGTTTGCTTCTCGCCTGCCCTCTGGTAGCGTGCCTTTTCCTGACAGAAGACTGCGACGGCGTTCCGGGCAATCAATAGTTTTTGAATCAACATTTTTCGTTCCAACGCTCTTTGTGCCGTCCTTAAGTTGTTCTCGAGATTCTTTGTTAACCTCCAAGTTTCTGTCCCATATGTTAGCACCGGTAGAATGCAATATTTGTACAGTTTTATTTTCAACGACTGTGGTAAGCTCCCATTTAGGATTTGGTAATTCCTGCCGTATGCAAAACAATCCAATTTTATTCTTCTGTAAATTTCCTTCTCATGATCACGGTCCTCTGTGGGTAATTGACCTAGATAAACGTACTTCTTTACAGACTCTAGAGGCTGACTGGCGATCCTGAATTCTTGTTCCCTTACAAGGCTATTGAACATTATTGTATTCTGCATATTCATCTTCAACCCCACTCGTACACTTTCTCGGTTAAGGTCCTCAATCATTTGTTGTAATTCGTCCCTATTGTTGCTGAATAGGACAACGTCATCTGCAAACCGAAGGTTGATAAGATATTCGCCGTTGTTCCTTATTCCTAAGCCTTGCCAGTGTAAGAGCTTAAATACTTCTTGTAAGCAGGCAGCGAGTAGCATTGGAGAGATTGTGTCTCCTTGCCTGACCCCTTTCATCATTGGTAACTTTCTACTTTTCTTGTGAAGAACCAATGTAGCTCTGGAATCTTTGTAGATATTTGCCAAAATATTTACATATGCCTCCTGTATCCCTTGATTACGCAATGCCTCCATGACTGGTCATATCTCTACTGAATAAAACTCCGCAGACTTCACGATTGCCTGATTGCCGATGGATTTATCCATCGTAGAATATCCCTTCCTGAAGCCAGCCTGTTCTCTTGGTTGGCTGAAGTCAAGTGTTGCCCTGATTCTATTTGAAATTATCTTGGTGAATAATTTAAACAATACTGAAAGCAAGCTGATGGGTCTATAATTCTTCAATTCATTAACGTCTCCCTTCTTATGGATGAGTATAATGTTGGCGTTCTTCCAGCTTTCTGGTACACTTGAAGTCGTGAGGCTTTGTGTACAAAGGGCCGCAAGCTTTTCAAGTATGATATCTGCTCCATCCTTGATTAAATCGACTGTTATTCCATCTTCTCCAGCAGCTTTTCCCCCGGTCATGACTTTCAAGGCCCTTCTAACTTCATCGCTAGTTACAGAAGTGGCCTCTGTATCCTGTTCATCACTACTTCGAATGAAAGTAGCTTGGCTGCTCCGGGCACTGTACAGCTCAGTAGAGAATTCTTCCGCTGCTTTTACAATGTCATAAAAATTGCTGATGATATTACCCTGCTTATCTTACTGACGCCTATTGCTGCCGTGATTTTATTGGAAATTTTCTTGGTGAATTTTTTTTACAATACTGAAAGTAAGCTAATGGGTCTATAATAATTCAATTCTTTAACGTCTCCTTCTTACGGATTAGTATAATGTTGGCATTCTTCCATGTCTCAAGTCGTGAGGAATTGCGTATAAAGCGCCGCAAGCTTTTCAAGTGTGGCGACGCGCGACCACGTAGACCGGTAATGTCGCGGGCTCTCACAGGAGAGGAAAATACCGACACCCGATCTCTTAGCGTAGCATTTTTAATCTGTCTGGGAACGCTAGCCTGTGCCGTTGCGTGCCAGCCGCTCGTGCCTCGTGCAGACGCGAGCGTCTACGTAATATTCATGCGACGTCAATGCTGTTGCAACTACACAGGCATGATAGCTCCTCCCTTTTTGATTAAATCGACTGTTACTCCAACTTCTCCAGCCGCTTTTCCCTCGGCCTGTTTTGCAAGGCTCTAACTGTTAGCAAGGCTCTAACTTCATCGCTAGTTATAGAAGGAGCCTCTGTATCCGGTTCATCACTATTTCGAATGAAAGCAGTACAGGTCAGTATACAGGACAGTATAGAATTCTTCCACTGCTTTTACTATGTCATCGAAATTGCTGATGATATTACCCCGCTTATCTTTCAGTGCATTTCATGCTGCGTCCATATTTTACCGTTTCCTCAATCTTTTCCACGTTATAATTTAGGATATCCCCAACTTTCTTCTTGTTGATCACTTTTGACAGTTCAGCAAATTCTATCTGATCTCTCGTGTATCACTTACTTTCATGTATTGTCGTTTCTTTATTAGGTCCTTTGTTACTTGGGAAAACTTACCTAATGGTGGCCTTGGTGCCTTAACTCCCACTTCAATTGCTGTTTCTGAGATCAGCATATTTAAGGTTTTATTCATTACCTCTATGTTCTCTTCATCTTCCTGTTCTAAAGCTGGATATTTGTTTGCGAGCACCAGCCTGAATTGGTCTGCTTTTACCATTACTGCGTCTAGGTTGACCTGTTTCTTCTTGACTAATTTTATTATTGCGATAGCAATTATATGGACACTTCAACCAGATTTCTGCCGTCGTCGTCGCCGTGAGGTTCCGTATAAAGTCCAAGGGCGATAACATCGTCGCCGCGCCCCGTATGCGCGAGTGAAAGAGCGCGGGGGATGCGCGCTATCACGGAGAGCGAACGCACGGCGGAAGCAAACGCGACCGTCGCGCGAAAGATCGTGGGGGTATGGGAGGGAGGGAGGCGGGGCGACGCTGTGCTGCGGCACCAAATGCTTATCTAGCAACAGGTCGCAAGGGGAACTGGCCACTCAATCTTCCACGCGAAAGCAAGAAAGCGGGAAGGCAGTGCGGGAGGGAGGGGGGGCGGCAGCTTCTATTCTCTCAACAACTGCGTTTGTACTTTGCCCCGCTGTGGCGGTCGCCCCCACCGTCTCTTAAAAACGATCGTCACACGGCTGTGACCTTTGTATGCGCCGTGCATTTGCCGATCAGTTTCCGTTGTAGCGATAGACCGCACGAACCTTCGCCGGCTGCGACGGCTGCGCTTGCTGCCAGTGTTTTCACAGTCGCTGTCTGCGGTCATTCAGTGTGATCTATTCATGTTTGCTTGTACGCGCTGACACCACGCGTGTTAATTCAGTTAGTAAGCGAATCTGTCCAAGTTTATGCAGCCGATAAAACTACTATCCCTACTCCGAATAGCTCTCTACTATTTTGCTATCGCAATTGATGCTTGGCTTTTCGGGCGAAGCTGCGAAATCTTATTCTTTCTCTCTTGAAATTCAGAGAAATCTTAGACCTCACTAACTAATACTTCTACATCCTGCACTATGCTGGAATCGGCAAAGAGTATAAAATCTATTTCATTCCTTGGTTTCCCATTAGGGCTTTTCCAGGTTCACTTCCTGGTGCTGCGCTTGATGAAGAAGGTATTCATTATTCAGAGCCTATTCCTTACCGCAAATTCTACCAACATCTCTCCTCTAGCGTTTCGAGCATCGATTCCGTAGATGCCAATTGCTTGCTCACCAGCCTGCTTTTTCCCAACTTTTTCATTGAAGCCGGCCATGAATATAGTATACAGAGTTTGCACCTATCTCATTGCTAATTGAACATCTTCATAGAACTGTTTTATTTCTTCATCATCGTGACTGGAGGTTGAGGCGTAGGCTTGTACTATCTTCATCTATTCCTCCTATTCAGCTTTATTACGACGAATGCTACCCTCTCATTAATGCTGTAGAATTCATCAATGTTGCCCGTGATGTCCTGATGAATTAGGTATCCTACCCCGAACTGTCTTATCTGGAAGACCTCTGTTGCAGATAACGTGGCTGTTAGTCAGCACTATATAAGCCTCACCAGTTCTTCTAGCCTCACTAAGGCCAATAATATCCCAGGCAATGCCTGCTAATTCCTCAAATAGCTGCTAAGCTAGCGTGTTCGCGTGTTGAACTGGTGTCATTCTGGAAAGCGATCCCAAGTACATACAACTGACAAGCTCACCGGCGACAATTCGTAAATTGCACTAGGTGTAAAGTAATTAACTAAGCAGGTTATTATTGAATTTTGTTAAATAGTTCGATATGTGATTCGATTTCTCGTGATACTAATTTCCGCCTCATGGAATAACTCAGCTCAATGACAAGAATTATGCTACCTGCCACATGCGATTTCTAAAAATTCCATAAAACGTAAATATGAACACCCTGTATATGGCTGCACTTGGGTAGCTTGTGTGTTTGCCCCAAGGGAAGTGCGGGAAAAGGTAACCTTTCCTTTTGACTATGATTCACTATATCAAGGCACAGCTACAGGCAATGGGCGCAGAAATATGGCAGTAGTGCTTTAGTACGTGCACGTGCCCGCTGCTTTGCTGATGAGCAGCCTTGTCACCGTTCTTTAGGGAATTAACGTGGGTACGCTGTCTAAACAAGTGCTCTAAGTAGAGTATGGAGGCAGCATTGTTAGTAAGTCATCTTACACAGACAGTGCTTTTACTGATTGTTAAAAATCGCATTTTCAAATCATTTTCATGAACAGTTATGAAAGAGCTGTACATGAATTCATTTCGCTAATTCGGTTCTTTAATATCTCCTGCCTCTATCGTGAACATTATAATAATGTTTACCTGCCGACCACACTCTACGAAGGGCACACTGTTTTGTTTCACGCAACCAATGATGAAGTCAAGCTGCAGATAGTGGAAGGATACCGCCCGATATCGTTTGTGCAAAGTAAACTATAAAATAGTTGCAAAGATATTAGCTTGTCAGCTATAAGATTTTATACGTTCTGTGGTTTATGACCACCAGACATGTGGTATTAGACGCCGGCCGATTAAGCCTAATCCCCATGTTGCGCGTAGTGTACTTGAATGTGTTGCAGATAGCGTAGAACAGGTTCAGCTTGATTTATCCAAAGCTTCTCATAGGGTCGACCATCAATCCCTATTCTGCGTTCAAGAACACATTACTCTTGGACTGCGGTTGACCAATGGAGTTCGCATTTATTAGATTTATATCTAATGACAAGCTTTCTCAGCCGATAAGACATAGGTCATCCGTCCGCCGAGGGATATGTATACTATTGCCTCCGCTTCTATTACGTATGCACTTAGGGCCTCCTTGTGTGTGGATCCTTAAAGACCAAAATTTCAGGGCTTTGCTTTATTCTTGCATGAAGTCCGAGTTCAAGCATATCCTGACTGTGTGTCTTTCTTTGGTTAAATAAGAAGAGCATTGAAATAGTCATTTTAATTACGCCGGAATTTTGCACGGTTGCAGGCAGTAATGTGAATTATGAAAAAACGCTTGGATCTGCTGGAATCTGGTGTAAAGCTGACCTGTGACGCCTACGAGTTCCTCCTTCACGGTTTCAGAATTCGCACTGGACGTCAGAAGCTGTTGCAGCACAGCAGAACGCAAAGGTTTGGAAAAGACGAAATCTTCCCATTTTTACTCGAGCTCAAGCCGACCTAAGTACAGATCTAGTAGCCGTGCTTGGGTAAATGCTACAAGTGTTGCACGGCTTAAGGCTAACGACACATGGTTAGCATCGTGATTTCGTCATGTTTATTTGTATCTCTCATTTTGAAGCAACGAGACGTGATAATATCGTGTTCCTTTTTGTACGCGGTGGTCTTGGCCTGGGCCATGTTTTTGTCAGGCAGCTTGTGTGCCGCATATTTTTCCTGTGTAATGCTGAGCATCCGTTGTTTCGAAAGATGTTGCAGCTTCGACTTGTACAATACCTTTGCGACCTGGTTCTGACAACGACCTTTGCTACCGGCGGCAAGTTGTTTTTTGGTCCACTTTCATTTACCTTCATTTTCAATTTCTACATTTCAAATCAAACTGCAATTACCTTGCCCAACACTTTCCTTGGATTTATTTCAGCTGCCTTCGTATAGAAGTTCTTATAAATGTTATAAAAAGGAGACAGGAAAAAATATAAGCGATCAGAAAGAAAATACCGAGAAGCAGGACAGGAATATCTGGCGGGCGGTTTACATTGGTCGAGTCTGTGCGGAGGTGTGGCCCGCAAGAAGGCGTGGCCCGCAAGAAGGTGTGGCCGCAATGGTGTGTTGTCTTAACCGGAGAGCTTATACCGCAATCACTAGTAGTTCGCAGCCCCGTGGAAGTTGCAAGACGCCTTAGCCAACAGGGAGGCGAATGCCCCTTGAGATATGTCTATCGGCACCGCGTCGGCTGCTCAGCGGCTGCTGAATTCGCGGTATACAGCGTGCATACGGAAAGGCACCAACATGTGACGTATCCCTGTAATGTATTATGTACCAAGGAAAAACAAAACTTCCTGATCGTTCCTATAATCAGACGGTTACGTGTGGAACTACATTCCGCTTCTCAAAGGTATTGCGCCTCTGCACGCCTTGTACCCTTCAGCAGCGCTGCAAACGACTTGTGAGATGAAGTATAGAGGTCTAATATCTCGGCTGCATTTCATCCCCTAGCGTCACAATATCCGTGCACATGGCTAAACCATGACCTACTTAGTGCCTGTGGGTTCAATACAAAAGTCCTCGGGTTCATGGTGTCGCAAGACAACATATGCCCTACGCAGACATTACTCATCGTGCATTAGAATAGGAATGAAATTCATCGGTTGACAGAAAGACGAAAACAATTATGCCACGGAAGATGCCTGCTTCTACGTAATTATTCGGTCGTCCCTGCTAGCTTTCAGTCTCACCTTTATAGGATGGATGACAGGATCTCATTTACTGGCTAACATGTGTTAAACGATTACTTTTTCTCGACGATCTCGCTAGACAAAACACTCTAGAGCTGTTTTGTTCGGCCAAGCGGATCGTTAGCCCCATGGCAAAACCTTATGAACCCTCCGCTGTGCTGAAACATTTCGCCGTGTTGTATGTACTGTGGTGCATGGAAACATTATAATATTAAGCAAAGCACGGTATGTTGGCGGCCGGGAACATGCGGTACAACCTGAGCGATTGTGGCTACTCGATTTTGTTAAGTGTACTCGAGCAACACGAAGCCCTACAAGAAATACGGCTGCTGCAGTGTTGGAGGATTTCAAGCTTAGTATATGTAGCTGTTTCTTATTAGTCACTGTAACATCGAGATTTCTGCAGCGCCGTACGTGGTGTGGTGGATAAGCCCCTTATACGTCCTCGTGAAAACTCAAGAGACATCAATCAAAACTTCAAAGATTGGGTTTGTATTGTGCTGTTGTATGCGCTATTTTATGTGTGTCGCGATTCCAGCCGACAGGAGACAGAGACAATTGCACATGATGCACACATTTATATTTTAACATCTAAGGACTCAATATTGTCAAACTGTATTGCAATATGAACACTGTGCACTCGTTAGAATACAAGCTGCTCTGTAATATACACAGTCCTCCAGCGTAAGCCCCGGCTCTTGGTATGGGCGAGTGATGCCTTCTCAGCATTGAACAACTCCGTGAACAAGAAGGGTCTGGTAGTCAGCAAGCTGCCGTTGTATAGGAGCGAGCTTGAGGAGTGGTTTTTCTGCGTGCCACGAAACGGAACTGAGACTGACATCGAGAACCAGGATGGAGACCGCGTTGGGCCTTCTAAATATAGGAGGAGGACACCGGGCCTGTGCAGTGCCCATGGCTCATATCTCGCTTCAAGCTCAGGTCTTACTACCTGACACTGGTGCAGTGTGCAGCTTGTGAACCAAACTCTTAAGCCACCAACAACAGTCACAGAATGCCTTACCACATCCCGAATTTACATTATTTTCCATTGTTCTGCACTCTCGTGATGCTTGTGTCGTGTTTCTTGTTCATCTACTCTCGTCGTTCGCCAATTCGCTCCATCTATATTTGGTCACATGATATTTTTTTACCACAAGAAACGCTTGTGAACTGCCGAGATTAAAATGTTTATCAAAGTCAAATATTGTTTGTCGTGATTTTTATACAAGGCATCACTCACTCTGACAGATTCACAGAGCTCAAAATAAATTGAGATGCTCTAAAAAACAGGTAGGCCAAATCAAGCACAATGGATACATGCGTTTTTACTTCACAGCTCACACTAACCACAATTACACATATCGCAGGAACAATATCTAGAAATTCTAAAACATGTCATCGTCACTCTCTGTCGAGCAAATATGATGATGCACTTTGTGTTCGACTGCGTATGATTCATTGACACACTTCATTGTTTGGTACCTAATACTGATGGAATGGACAAAAAACTAATACATCACCAGATACACTAAGCACGTTTTCTTATTTCACAAGTAATAGAACACAAACTGCCTCAGAATCACTACACATTCGCTATTTCAAACACAGCACAATAAGGGTCTCGCTAGTATTAAGTTTTGTTCTCGACAGTTGAATGCGGTAAACTTAAGCCAGAGCACACTTTTACTCACGTGAAGCGCAGGCAATTACGTCACGACATGTGCGAAATGCCGTAGCCTGGTGTAACCTTCTTTGCCACGCCCCGTTTTATTGTTACTCAAATGCCTCTGCACGTAAAATACATGCTCATATTCTTTTATTCATTGCACAAAAATGTAGACAACTCTCTATCGGTTAGCGTCAATATGCACATAATTTATATTTTAACTCTACCCATGTGCTTTACTTTTTTTTAAGAGTGCTTTATTTTTTTTCAGGAACGTTGTATGGTTTCCTGAAAGTTGTTTCATTGGCTGCCGTTTATCGACCAGAAACCTTGTTTCCATAATAGTTCCAGATACATCCCCAATATAATGAATCCGTCACTGGATCGCAATTACTACTGTCAGATTGGAAAGTGTCATGAATGCGGATAGACAGCGAACACATTGAAACACTTTCTTACAATACACACTTTCATATTGCAATTAGGCACTCTATGATAGGAAAAAACACTTCAAAACGTGCAGTGCAGAAATCTTACATTTACTCTGTATTGAATCCTTCTATATGATATATGCAGTCCTGCTGGTATAGTAAGTATACACCGTTGGTATATGACGTCACTGTATTATTAGTGTAGCTGTGACACTGCTTTTGTACAGGGCGGGTCTGGTGCTCACTTGGATTGTGTCGCATGTGAGTAGAATGGCCAGGTGAGTCATTGCACAGTTGAGCCTTGGCTAGCCCGCATGGCACAATAGATTGAGGCATTGGCAGCGGAAAGCTGGCCAGAGGCCACGATCCACTATCGCCATAGACCAGCAAGAAGCCGAACCGATGGGTTTCCTCTCCCAGCCATGGCTTGTGAGCCAAGGATAAGTGTCATCAATCAGGGACGCTATCATAGCCTCGAGACAAACACCTTGACTCAATAGCTAGAGAACCGCAAGGGCAACATCCTGTAGTTATTACTTTCGGTAATGTACAATAAAAATAAAATGTAAGTAAACAATCAAATTGGTACAACAAGAGCAGTGTGCAGATATGAAATGAGTGTAATGATTATACAGCACGATAACATTTGCGAAATATACACATAAACAGCCCAGAGGAAAGAAATTCAAGCATCGTAACAATTGTAAACAGTAGGGGAAATTAACAGACTTAAACATTGCGGACTCACATGTCTACATAAACATGAACAGCAAATCTTTGGAGAGGACAGCTAAAGCTCATACTGACGAAAATGTGAAATAAGATTTTCACAAATAGGCAAGACTAACAGTGCATGGGAGTAAATGTTATGATTTTGACCGTTGGATTTTTAAAGCAATCTAATTGGCTTAGGTGAGTGGGATAATATTGACATAACAACAAAAAAACAAGCGACGCATGATGTAAACGTATTTTGGCGATAATAATCAATACGGAATGAAGCTTCGGCATTAGTGAATTGCAATGATAGTGACCCTTTTAGCACCTATTAAAAGAATATTTAGATTACATTTCCAACTTGCCTGAAACTTCTTGCTTAAAATCAGTGCCTGAACTTCAAAACCCCATAAAAATAGACAGCCAGCTTCTGCAAACATCCAGAAGAACAACCCGATTCTCAGCGAAGTTGTTTCTTTAGAGCACTTGCGATAACAGTTACCTGTACTTTATTCACATTCAGTATTACAGTGGCAGCGTAGGAGTGGCCGGTTTGAAATCTCGCTTCCATAGAAGGGGGCTTTCGAACACATTCTGAAAACATTTCCAGGGAAGGCAGTAATTCATGCACATTTTACTTCGCGAGAAGACTGACCAGTACATCAACCCCCGCTGCCCCCCCCCCCACCCATCCCCTTCACCCTCCCCACATTTCTTCTTGAATTTGATATTGGGTTCGTTTGCAGTTCTCCAAGGGTCGCGTGATAAATACTGCAGTGTTTCTAGGCGACACTTATAAAGCTCGCAATCGCTTGCAGACAGTCTAGCTATTAAAGTCGCAATTTGTTTATAGCGGCTCCACCATGGCCAAGGCATGGACATTATCGAAGAGGCAGAGACACGTGGCTTCAAGCAGCGCGCGCTCGTGTTGTGGCTAACCGCGCTCTGGGACCTACTGACGTGTGTGACGTAGTCAGAATAAATCTGGTTTTTGTTTGGGTCCGACGTCTTTCCCCTGAACTCGGCTCCATTCAAGGCCCCACAAGTCCTCACAATTTGAATTTTATCTGCATATTAGCCACAACAGGCGGGTAATATTTCGAGAATATAAACAAGGTGCCTTGTTTAGTAAGGCATACAAACAAGAAAGACCATGGGTTCTGATTAAGCCATCAACGGTAGTTTCCCCGATTTTTCACTTTCGCAGACCTCGATTCCCACCACATTTAAACTTCGTGTACAGTAGAATTCTTTTTTGCATATTGGGAAATATAGCTAATAGCAGCCGTGCGATTACTTTTGAACACTTGATCCAGCAATTTTAGTAAAGTCTGTAATTCAGCCACACATAATTAACCTTGCGCACAGGTTCGACATAGTGTTTACCTCATTTCCGCTGAACATTATCTCGATGACATTTGTTGTTATACGAAGCTAGGGGGCTAACTTTCACGCCACTCGCAAAACAAATTCTTAACGCCCTGGAGCACTTCGAATGTATTTTTTTGCAATCAACCCATATGCTTTGAACTGTGCCTTAAAAAAAAAAAACACCGGCTCTTTTCTTGGCTAATTCGGAGCGCGAACTACTGGGACACAAGCTAAGGCATGAGGAAAAGACAGGACACAGCGCTTCTTGCAAATGAAAGTTTATTCGAAAGGCTAGGGACTATATAAACCAGACACGTCCTACGTCGTCAAAACGTCATCAGAACAAGTAAAAACGGGGATTATTATTCGGTGCTATCATGCAAAACACTGTCACGTCTTAGGTCACATCTTAAAAAGCCACTTCAGTATTATGAAGCATAATAGAAGGATGGCTGACACACCCTGTCCCCCTTTTATCTCGTGGGCTTCTACAACTTCTCTTGTCGTCTAATATTTGTGCTTAAAGTTTACCGTTTTTGGCGTACAATCAAGGTGTTACGTCGAAACCGAAAGGGCCATTGCTGCAGAAAATTTATTTTGATCGGTCTCAAGGACTTCAGCGAGGAAACCGCGGAAATAGTCGCGCTGGGCGTGCAAACGTCCGGCCTGCCTAGTGAGCCGCATCAGTCTTTTTTTATAGACAAAGAGCTTTTGAATCATGCCGGAGATTAAAAAAGCGAAGTGTGTGTGCGTATCGAGACTCCGAAAGGTGCAAGCACTTGTTCGAGGCGTTGCTCTAGCGCTACAGGTACGATACTAGACGGTTTTAGAATTTCATAGCCACCCCTGCACTGCGACCCGTGTTGCAGCATATCACATATAGCATCTCACAAAATACAGGCACTCACGGGTGTTGTGCTTTGATGCGGACATTTGACTTGGCCAGTGTGTCTTTAAAGACACACCTGGTCAGTGTGTCTTGAAATACAACCAAATGAGAGTTCTGTTTGTCAGTCCGAGTGCACTTTTCTCGTTATAGTTGGCTGATACGTTTGATAAAGTTGTCTGTGTCTGATGGTTGGCGCATGTTCGAGCTTGCAGTATGCAGTGTTAGACGTAGGGTCAAGACTTCAGAACACAAGTGAAGCCCGCCGCCCGTAGACTTTCTCAAACTCTGGTGAAACATGAGAAATAAATAACCAATCGGAACATGTTAAGTTCCTTCCAATAGGTTTGCGTATCTAGCGAGGGTCTCTTTTGAGCAATGCCGCTTGTATTAGTGTAAATGCATAACTTGGAAAAAATCAAACCGGCTGTAATGAAACTGGGGTGTGTGCAAAGTATGGGAAAGCAACTAGCGGCGCTGTGGCCAGGCCGAATGCTCCTAACATGGAACGAGCGCTGTTTGCACTTGCGTGCGAATTTCTTGCCGGCAAATTACCTGACAACTCACCGCCCTGAAAGAGAAAACATCAGAAAACTGAGGCGTGCTATGAAAACGACATGTGGCCTCACGGCATAACTAGTTTCATAGTCACCTTCCGCCTTCCGAGCTAATTATCGTTGCTGCTACCGGTGCCTGCGGACAAAAAGTACGTTAGCGAGTATATTCCGGCAGCTTAAGGCATTAGTAACACTAATGGTGGAACAGAAAACTAAACTAACAAAACCAAATGCAGCTTAAACACAAATAACTAATGTTACAAGAACTGAATTTTGGACGAGCTTGTAAGAATTCGTTCAGCTGTATATGTAGCGTCTCGAGTGCGACTTTTCTGATTCACATTTTTGTTTTTGCTAATGTGGACCGAGCCGTAAACAGGAACCTGTGTGGTTTGGCTCACAACGTCGTGAAGTACCTAATAATTGTGAATGGTATCAATTTCAACCAAAAGGTAGTAGAAGTGCTCATTTTATTCAAAAATCAAGGGGTAGGTTTGAATTTTTCGTTTCAGACCCTAAAAGAAAGCAAGATACAGTTCCTAGACAAGCAACTTGGGCTCGGGGGATCACACGTATGCTGGAAATACACCCTCCTATCTCAAAAAGCCCTCCTAAGCAGCTTTTGTTTACGCCATTCAAAACTGTTCAAAATTATGTCGCTCGGCGGTTACGAAGTTTTGCGAACACTTAATAAAACAGAACGGGTTTGTCAGGTAAAAACTTCGTGAAGCTGGGTACCCTATCGGCGTTATTACAACAGCTACTTTGAAGTAATATGGGCACCATATTAAAGTGTGGAGAACAGAAATAAGTTGGCTGTAATACCATGTTTTCATGGGCTTTCGGGTCGTCTAGAGACGGTGGCCTCCCGATATAATGTTGATGTTTTAACTGCTAAGAACAAGCTAGGTGCTATTCGTCTAGCTCTTCAAAAGCGCATGCGCAATAGAGGCGTGCCAAAACAAGCTTAGTGTGCTACGAGACACGGCATAACCTTCGTTCCTTGTGCCCCTAATCGTGCGTACCTCATTGCTTATTGATGTGGAGGAAAATACATCGGGCGCACAGGCCGCTGCCTAAACTTTAGACTTAGCATCACAGCTCCCTCAAAGGGTGCCCATATTCGCATCTTGCCGTACACAACCAACAATGTGGATGTGAACCCGTTCTGCAAGGCACATCAGTCCTTTTTCGGCACCGAGATGGTATAACTAGGGAAGTTATAGAGCGCTCTACATAACAAAATGGCTCCAAGTGCGTAAGCCAGAACTCGATAAACCTCCCCACAAGTGAAATAGTACATCTCGACAAATCATTTCTCGCTGAAAATTGAACGCTATCAATGCTCATGTGATACAGGCCCGAGTTAGAGCCTGTTTCGATGTGCTCTTCCCTTGTGATTTTTTGTGATTGTGATTTTTGTTTTTTACGAGCATAGTCGTGTCATAATAAAATTTTACAACTTTCGCAAACTTTTACGCAGGGTATAGAGCGCGCTTGCGCATTAATATACTTTGCTTTTGAACCCTGTAGACTGATAAATAAGCCTTAGAATTAACTTTAGTTTCAAGTTGCACTCGTCCTATCTGGTCTACTCTCTTGTGTCCTCGTTTTTTTAGAGCACAGCACTTGAGCGCCTGCTTCTACATTGAGCGCCGGCGTCGTCCGTCGGCGTAAGCGAGCGAACGATTACAGCGAGGAATGAAAGTGCGAGCGCGGAGGGCAGCGGGCGATGAAAGACGGCATTAGCGAAGAGAGGGCGAGGAGGAAAGCGGAGGAGGAGGGTTTGGCGAAAGCAAGAGAATAAAACTTGGGCCGCGCAAGACGGATGACGACCGCTACGAGATGGCGCCAGGGTCGCATGCCGTCGTCTGTTCACCGATGGCATGCGGCGTGCGCATCCAACGATACCAAAATTATTTCACCGTCCTCTGCTAGGTCGTGACTCATTATCGCATTGTAATCTCAGCATTACTGAGGTGACAGTAGATTCTAGAGCAGAAATGCATTGTCAAAGTTGCTCAGTTTAAAGAATTGAGTTGATCTCTTAACGGAGATGTCCATATTCAAACTTCAAGCACTCGTTGTGCTAAGTATACCTTGATTCCTTCTTGCACATGAGCGATTTCGGTAGAGAGAGCCGAAATATTTTGCTAGAGGAAGTACGAATCAACTAAGCTGTTGAGAGGCCTCCTTCAACCCGAATTTTCTCATGTCCTTTTTCTTCTAGGCGACCACGTCTTGGCCATTGTTCAAATATATATCATAGAATAAACACAGATAATAATGAACACAAATCCGCAAAACGCGCCAAAATGTCCACCATTTCCTCTTTTCAAAATTTCAGCTTGACCTAACTAAGCCTTCAAATCAAACAAAAAATGGTCACGATGAAAGGGAACTACAGGTTCCCTTCTATGACCTCAAAAACTAAAACCAAACTAGAGCCGGCAAGGAAGAGAGCGAAAATCGTTAGAAAACGACTAAGCTCAGTCAACTGATCCGACTCTAGCAGGGTAGCTGTGTCGTCGTTATTCGCAGAACGGGAAACGCACAATTTTTGTTCCCCGAAAAATCCTGCTTCACGTATTCTGTATACCAAATTGCGAAACGCTACCTTTAGCGGGAAGTTCTTGCGAACAATCATGCCCCTCAGTACGAGGTTTAGTGTATCTCTAGATTCAACAAATCCGTGAGACTGTTCTTGAAAACATCCTGACAACCTATCTGTGAAACACACGTGGTCCTTTTGTTTTGCACATGACAGGCAGTCTGCTGAGTTTACGGCCACCAAGGACGACCTGTCTTTGGCCGCATAGAAAGCTAAGCTAAGCTTAGCCTGCACGTTCGTGTAACTTAAGTTCGTTGTAACGCAGTGATGAATCAGAGAGCCAACGCGGAGACACGGAATGACAGTTTTCCTGCTAAGCGCATCGTGAAGTTCATCGAGTGTGTCCATAACATCCTCGTGAGAGCGCACACTGAGCCGCGAAACGAGTTCACTGCGGAAATAGTTTGAGAACGGAAGGATGGCAAGGAACCAGAGGCTGTACACGACAGTGCGTGCCCATAGTGAATTTCTTCTGTGACGAATGGGCAACGAAGTAGCGTAAAAAGAGGCGAGAAGGCACAGAAAGGAGTCCATCACAGAGTTAAACTGCCAGGGATTTATATCTCTTGAGGTCAGCTAGGGTTAACGCAAGTGATGCGCATGTGAGAGCGACCAGAAGGAGACACAATGCAAGTTTTGACTCTACTAGAATGTTGACAAAGGACGTCAGGTCGGTGGTCGCACTTTTCACATAGAAAACATCATCGCCCAGAGAAATAATTTGATGAGTGTCGAAGAATATAGACATCCTATAGTTCAGAATTATCCCGTTGCCCATTATGTCATGGTCTCCAGATATGACCGCGTTCACAATAGCTCTTTTGTCTCTGCTAAAGGACCATTTTAACGAGACGTTGTAAAAACGGAGCGCTTGTAAGACAAATCCCGTGTGCGAAGATTGGCAACTAGTTTCGTGGCGATCAGTTTTTACGCAGCCAATGTGTATCACTTGGTTTCTGAGCTGGCTTTGGTGTAAATGTCTGGAACTCGTTTTCACAGAGAAAGAATGGCATTCTCTAGTGGATGCTGAGAGAGCACGTGCTTGTGGCAAGCGAAGACATTGTATTGCGCTTCCCTTTTCGCTGCAGATTCTACTACGATCGCAAGACAACGTTCGCGCGTTCAATATCCTCATATCATTCGACGTGGTTCCTCCAGCATCACCTTTTTCAATGAATAAACAGTCCAGCAAAGCAAAATCTACGGGTCGGGTGGGGCAATCCTTTAGATATTTCAAGGCGTCCTTGCCAAGACTTATCGCTACCACGTTTGTCTTGAGACCAGCATTCGCATTTCGCTTTATATAACGAAGAAAACTTGTTCTCGGAAGCGTCCACAAACTTGCAGCCAAAGGAAACTCGCGGAGCAAGAAAGAGGTTTTCTGCACTCCAGTATCCTTTCCACGTGGCGAGTGCCACTTCATCGTGCCTCGAAATGTGCAACTGCAAATTGGCAAAGAAGCGCTTAGCTTTTTCATCGGAAGAGGCATTTTGCGGTGCGCTAGAAGTGCAGAGAATAGTCAAGAGCAAATAAAGTGCGCTTGTGTGTACAGCCATGAGTGAGAGGAACAGTTTCTTGTAGTTGCAAAATCAGGGAGGTTTTGTTGCACTATTTAATAAGAAAGATGCTTCGTTTTAAGCGAAGCTCTTTCGTATTTCTTATAGTACTTCTAAAATTTGTCGTTCCTGACTTCTTTGATGGACACAATAGAACGTCAAATCGCTTGGTATTGGCAGCATTAGAAGTGCACTTCTGGTCACGTATTCTTCATAAAATGTTACATCTCGAAGCCGAAGAGCGTTTTGTATGGGCAAGAAGTGTGATTTATGGATGTTACTTATCACACAAATAATTTTTATCGAGAACGATACACCCCCTCGTTGCCTGCTTATAGCTCGTGATGGTTGCGTGAAATGATCGCAAGCTGCTTGTTTACAACAGTATTTGCTTGTATATATTGTTGTTTACTCAGCAATCTTTAAAGCAGGATTCCATTTCACAGCTGCCTAAAATCATTAGAGTTCTTAGAAAACAGATGGTCCATGGAAAGTCTCAAATGCTCCATATTTCACATATAAAGCACTAGGGTGTGTAACAAGTACTAACGAATGAATAACCTATTATTGGTAAGGGTATTTCAAATTGAAATGCCTAATCCCAGAAACTTATGAAACCACAAAGCTGCCTTATCAACATTTTTTCCAACTATTTGTATTGCGCACTTGTGAAAAAAATGGGCTTGGGCTTTTCTGTCTTTTTACTGCTGTGCAAGGAGTAAATTTTGCTCAAAGGAGTCTTCATGTATTGTTGTGGTGGCTTACAGAACGATGAAAAAAAAATAAGGAAACATAGCGGTAATGGATGCCCAAGTAAAGGATCCACACTTTTCGTCTTGTTGATAAATATGCAAATAATGACAAGAAAATTCTAACAATTTTCAGAAACAGAGCTACCTGAATCGTAGCTCTTATACTTCAACACTTAAGCGCAGTAAAGCTACGATGAAAAGTGGGACCTTTATGTCCAACTGTCAAATAAAGAGTTACGTAGGATATGAAACTTGGTTTTCTTGCGATGCAATTAAAATTTTCAGTGGCGGTGCACCACAATTCACTGCATCTCTTAGGTACACTGGGAAAGAATAAATAGGTAGTAACTTCTTTTAATCCTGCAATAGTTCAGGTTGCGCCGTGGGTTATGAACGAAATTGCAGTAGCCATGATGTTTTACTGAGGTAATTGAATCAGGGAATCAGTTACTTAATTCTCATCAATCCTTCCTGATGCGGAAGAAGTCTGATCAACGTGGTGATGATAAGGGCGACCCAGACAAGTGTAATCAATATAGATGAATGTGTGTGTGTCGGTGGAACTGTGCCCACCTATGCCTGCTAGAGGTTGGATCATTCAGTGTTGCTCGCTCATTGCCTATTTATTCATTCAGTGTAAATATGAGAAAGGGCATAACTCGCAATCGAAAGAGAGGCGAAAAGATTTAGTGGTAGCTTTGCTGTACAAACAGAACAAAATTTCCGCTCTATAGTTTGGTTTCAATAACGTATGGCAATTGTACACGATTCTACAGAAGGGATTTTCATTCTGTCCAGTGAAAGCTAAATACGAATAGCTTATTGTTGATACTATGTAAGACAAAATTTGTCACATTCACTTGTAAAGCAGGACGCCTCTCACAACATGGGGTGTTTCGGAGGTTTTGTAGAGCGCTTCCCGTTCTCCTTGAGACACCCTCTACCTGAAAAGAAATAAGCAGCAAACTACGAACAGTGCCGCGAACTTTCTGGTACATGCAAAGTGCCAATTTACAGTGCCATTATTCCCAACATATCGGCACATGCTCAACGGTATTGATTAGTATAAGGGTGAGGATAATCTTTGTTTGCCGCGGAGAGGCATAATTCCTCTGCGTCCATGATCACTTTGGAAAAGCATGATCAAGAGGAAGCTCTGTCTCGAGCCAACTCGGTCTTTAATATTAAAATACACGTAAAACGAAGAGACACTTTCACGAGAAAACCACTGTACCGATTTGAATTGACAGAGAAGGTGAAATTGTATTGATTCTAAGAATCAGAATTTTGATTTATTGTCTGAATTTTTACGCGACCTTCTGGTAAAGTAATAAGTTACAAGAATGAAAAAAAATTAAGCTTTAAGTTTACAAATTTGTAGCTTTGCACCAAAACCAGAAATCACAGTTATGAGCTATTGCGAACAATCGTGCCGCGCAATTAGCGCAAGGCCTTGCCCTCCGAACAGACTCTCAGAGCAATAGAATGCATTTCAGAGGCCAGAACGAGCAATACTGCAGTTGAAAAGGGCTACAATATGTGCGTTTACATAGAAAGAATTTCTTTTGTGCGTAATAGGATTCCCCCAAAAACGTAGCACACGAATTGAAAAAGCTTTAGTTAAGTGGTCCAATAAATAATTGAGATCTGGAGGAGAATCAAGATTAATGTTGGGAGGACGATAGATGACACCGAGTGGTAGTTGATGTGGCTTAGCGCAGCAGATAAATTTTGTAGCCACATGATTGCATAGCTCATTAGCTGTTTCTTCACTGCAGTAGAGATAACAGCTCCACTAGCTTCCTAACCTTTAGCAGCCGATTAAAACTTGGTAGATCGCCAAAGACTTCACTGTGGGGAATATCATTGGCAAACCACATGTTTCTTCTAGTATAACGAAGTCACTACCGGATGGAGACACGGTGTTACCTGCTCATGCTTCAAGAAAACTTCTTATAACAGAGCCGTGAATAACCAGGACAGCGAAAGCCGGTCAGGGCGAAAGTGTACGGCGAGATGGCTGCGTATGGCAGCGCGATACCTAAGACATCTCTGTCAGGCAAGCGATGACTCGTCAAAAACACAGCGCTTCGATCCGATGAACAATGTTTTATAGGCAATTGAAAAGCCGACCGATTCGCTTTTTGCAAATGCAATGAGCAATTTGCGCGCATTCAGAACTTACCTGCAAAATTCTCACTTATACTGGACGAAGTATGCCATTGGTCTCCTGGCAATAGGAACCGACCAGCTACGCGATACCAAGGCACCGATCGCGGAGTAAAATAGACAGTAACACCGACTTGCCTGTCTTGCAATTTATATACTGCAGGCAACTAGTGGCAAGGAGATAAATTGCGCCTACCATACCGCCATGCTCTCTGCCTCCGCTTGCCTCCTCTCCTTTGCTTCGCTTTCCGAGGCACTCCCTTTGGATGCGGGTAATAAAATTTCACGCCGCCTTGCGGTCAAGATACGGGCTGATCACGTTGAAAAGTTCATAAGCAGCGAAAGATGAGTCAGACACAGTGAGCTTTTATATATCACAGCTTGCTGCTCTGCCTAATAAGAAGCGAAACAATTCACCGAATCTAAGCACCTCGCCGAAAAAACCGGGGGATTGCGTTTTAATATATGCAGATCGATATATGTTTTATTTATTAAAGGTTAGTCCCTTCTCTGTTTTGCCACTGTCGACACGTGAAACGAAATGTTATCGTGGCGCGCAGTTCGCTTGCAAATGCGATTGGAAATGCGACGGATGCTATCGGTAAAGAAGCGAAATACGAACGCTAAAAAGAAATGGTAGTAGGGGGACTTGCAGGAAAATGAACAAAGAAAAAAGACCGCCATATATGCAATGAAGCATACAGAAGTGCCATTTGCCACAAAAGCTACCGGACGAAGTCATGCCGATCCACTGAAATCAACATGAAGCACTTTGTTCTTGGATGATCCTTTGGAGGAAGTAAAGCGACGTTGCTGTCGGTAGAAAACGATCGTACAAGATATGTTGCGATAGCGACTTCTGGCATCAACATATCCGGCTTTTCTGGACATCAGTGTTTAGGTTCGCGACAGGGCCACCACGTGGTTTATTGATCTTAAATTTTTCATACTTCCCGCGGTAACGTAGTGATGATGTCAATGAAACAAAAATAAAGAATTAATAGCAATCCCTGCACTCTCAACTTCACCATAAAGCTTGTCCCGCCGGCCTTATCACTGTTTGTGATAAAGAGTAGCCGCTCGTCGGCGGCAAATCACTTGTCATGCTGAGAGCGTTTGGTCGCAACGAGGCAAACGCAGCGGTGATTGATTCTGAGCTCTTCAGAGGCTTCCCCAACGGCAGCCACTTTTTTTTTATGCTACGGATTCAACGGGCTAGGATCATTCTGGGAAGCACTTCGCGGCAGCTTTTCTTCAGTCGGAACACATTCTTAGTCCGAACGTAGCCAAGCGCCTACGAGAGGCGCCGTCATAGACGGCTTTTGACTTTCACCTGTCGGTTTCGTGGCACCCCTAGCAATTTCCTTAGCAGTTTTGCTATCCGCACTCATGGGCTACCGCAGCAATTGCAAATCGAGAAAAGATGTGCACATTAACAAGTTGGTTTTGCACCTTGAGCAAAATGCAGGGCACAAGAATTGTACAAACTGTCTCTGTGTCGTCATGCCATGCTCGAAGCTGCTCACAATATTGCGTCACATTTACTGGCCACTGATCCCGGTACACCTTTGGGTATGACACATACAGTACTTGCAGTTAGTTCTCAAAGTACTGCCCTATCACGGTTATCCACGAGCGTGAAGACAACTATTTAAGATTATTATGCAGTAATATATGGGGGATTTGTCCTTTTGCCCTGTTGTCTCCCACGTTGCCGTTCCGTTTCCGCTTTATAATGCAGCCACAATGTAGACTAGCAGGTATCGCATGCCAAAATGGCGGCCCACATACTCAAAGACCTCGCGCACAACTCCTCACATTTACTTGTATTTGAGAGTTTCTATTTTTATTTTCTATGAATGCAATACCCACAGCACCTTTACAGGCATTACAGTGGGGGAAATACATAACATCAAGCGCATTCGTGCTCCATGACTAAGAAATATACAATATAGTACACAGCGTAAGCATATTGTTAAAAAATAAGTCACTATTGGCATGCAGAGAGAAAAAAAACAAAGAAAAAAGAAAAAATGCAGAAAAAGGGAACATAAGTAATGTCGCATCAATTCATCATCATCAGCAGCAGCAGCCTATGTTTATGTCCACTGCAGGACGAAGGCCTCTCCCTGCGATCTCCAATTACCCCTATCTTGCGCTAGCGTATTCCAACTTGCGCCTGCAAATGTTCTAACTTCATCAACCCATCTGGTTTCCCATCTGGATACCTTCTCTTGGTATCCATTCTGTAACCCTAATGGTTCATCGGTTATCCATCCTACGCATTACATATGTCCTGCCCAGCTGCATTTCTACCGCTTAATGTCAACTAGAATATCGGCTATCCCCGTTTGTTCTCTGATCCACACCGCTCTCTTCCTGTCTCTTAACGTTAGTCCTAAGATTTTTCGTTCCATCGCTCTTTGTGCGGTCCTTTACTTGTTCTCGAGCTTCCTTGTTAACCTCCAAGTTTCTGCCCCATATGTTAGCACCGGTAGAATGCAATGATTGTACACTTTTCTTTTCAAAGACAGTGGTCAGCTCCCAGTCAGGATTTAGAAATGCCTGCCGTATGCACTCCAGCCCAATTTTATTATTCTATGACTTTCTTTCTCATGGTCAGGGTCCTCTGTGAGTAATTCACCTAGATATACGTACTCCTTTACAGACTCTAGAGGCTGACTGGCGATCCTGAATTTTTGTTCCTTTGCCAGGCTGCTGAACATTATCCTTGTCTTCTGCATATTAATCTTGAACCCCAATCTTACAATTTCTCGGTTAAGTTCCTCAATCATTTGCTGTAATTCGTCCCCATTGTTGCTCAGTAGGACAGTGTCATGTGCAAACCGAAGGTTGCTGAGATATTCGCCGTTGATTTTCACTCCTAAGCCTTCCCAATCTAAGAGCTTGAATACTTCTTCTAAGCATGCAGTGAATTGCATTTGAGAGATTGCGTCTCCTTGCCTTACCCCTTTCTTGATAGGTAACTTTCTCCTTTTCTTGCGGAGAACCAAGGTTGCTGTGCAATCCTTGTAGATATTTGCCAATATATTCACGTATGCATCCTGTACTCCTTGGTTACGTAATGTCTCTATGACTTCTGGTATCTCTACTGAATCAAATGATTTTTCATATTATATGAAAGCCATATAGAGAGGTTGGTTGTACTCCGCAGATTTCTCTATTATCTGGTTGATGACATGGATATGATCCATCGTAGAATATCCCTTCCTGAAGCCAGCTTGTTCTCTTGGTTGGCTGAAGTCAATTGTTGCCCTTATTCCATTTGAAACAACCTTGGTGAATATTTTATACAATACTGAGAGCAAGCTAATGGGTCTATAATTCTTCAATTCTTTAACGTTTCCCTTCTTGTGGATGAGTATAATATTGGCGTTCTTCCAGCTTTCTGGTGCACTTGAAGTTGTGAGGCATTGCGTATAAAGGGCCGCAAGCTTTTCAAGTATGATATCTCTTCATCCTTGATTAAATCGACTGTTATTCCATCTTCTCCAGCAGCTGTCCCCCTGGTCACGTCTTTCAAGGCCCTTCTAACTTCATCGCTAGTTATAGAAGGGGCCTCTGTATCCCGTTCATGAATACTTCGAATGAAAGTAGCTTGGCTGCTCTGGGAACTGTACAAGGTCAGTATAGAATTCTTCCACTGCTTTTACTATGTCATCAAAATTGCTGATGATATGACCCTGCTTATCTTTCAGTGCATACATTTTGCCTTGTCCTATGCCTAGTTTTCTTCTCACTGATTTCATGCTGCGTCCATTTTTTACTGCTTCCTCAATATTTTCCACGTTATAATTTCGGCTATCCTTAAGTTTTTCTTGTTGATCAGCTTCGACAGTTCAGCGAATTCTATCTGACCTCTCGAGTTTAACACTTTCATGTTTTGCCATTTCTTTATTAGGTACTTTGTTCCTTGGGAGAGCTTACCTACTGCATGCCTTGGTGCCTTACCTCCCACTTCAATTGCTGCTTCTGAGATCAACCTAGATACGGTTTCATTCATTACCTTTATGTTGTCTTTATCTTGCTGTTCTAAAGCTGCATATTTGTTGGCGAGCACCAGCCTCAATTGGTCTGCTTTTACCCTTACTTCGTCTAGGTTGGCCTGTTTCCTCTTGACTAATTTCATTCTTTCTTTCTTCAAATTCAGAGAAATGCTAGACCTCACTAACCTATGGTCACTGCACTTTACCCTACCTAACACTTCTAGATCCTGCACTATGATGGGGTCAGCAAAGATCATGAAATATATTTCATTCCTTGGTTTCCCATTAGGGCTTTTCCAGGTTCACTTCCAGGTGCTGCGCTTCCTGAAGAAGGTATTCATTATTCGGAGCCTATTCCTTTCCGCGAATTCCACCAACATATCTGCTCTAGTGTTCCTAGAATCGATGCCGTAGTTGCCAATTGCTTGCTCGCCAGCCTGCTTTTTCCCCACTTTTGTATTGAAATCGCCCATGACTACAGTATACTCAGTTTGCACCTTTCTCATTGCGAATTCGACATCTTCATGAAACTGTTCTATCTGTTCACCATCGTGACTGGAGGTTGGGGTGTAGCCTTGTAGAACCTTCATTCTATACCTCCTATTCAGCTTTATTACCACAACTGATACCCTCTCATTAATGCTGCAGAATTCATCAATGTTGCCCGCTATGTCCTTATGGACTAGAAATCCTACTCCGAATTCTCTCCTATCTGGAAGACCTCTGCAGCAGAGGGCGTGGCCGTTAGTCAGCACTGTATAAGCCTCACTAGTTCTTCTCACCTCACTATGGTCGCTATTACCCCAGGCAATACCTGATAATTCTTCAAATAGCCCTGCTAAGCTAGCCTCACTCGATAGGGTGCGCCTGTTGAACATTTCCAGGTTCAGTTTCCATTGGGGGCCTGTCCGGACCCAGAGATTCTTAGCAACCTCTGCTGCGTAGCAGGTCTGACCGCCGCCTTGGTCAGGTGCTCCGCCACCACTGGGGACTGAGGGCCGTGGGTAAATTGGAGGAGTCATTTTGGAGGTAGCGGCCGAATACTGCACCAGGGAGGCCAATTCCTGTTCTCGTGAGGGAGTGACTTTGTTGAAGATCAGTGGGTCTTCCTAATTTGGTTGCACCTTGACTAGTATAGCCCCACTAGCGCTCGGCGTTTCTTTTTTTTTTGCTGGTGTCAGGTGCCACTCCCTGCCTGAAAATGTAGTGGACTGTTGGAGGATTAGGACTTACGACCGTCAGCTTACTAAAAATAATCGTACAGAATATCACACGTCTACGTATACAACACCGTCATGCTCAAACTTCACTGCAGGATGACCCTAAATAAATGGTCATTGAACTATCATATGCGGCAGAAGCGCCACAAACTGTCTGTTCGTACTGCCACGCTATCAGAAGTACTATTATAAGTACTATCAGACTCGCTCTCACTTTGCGGTTAAAACTCTTGCGTGCGACTCACGAAAAAAAAAAGCGCGCAAATTGCGCCTTCCAGCCTACAAGCAGATTCGCGCTTATTTATAAGTACTTCCACGCACTAAATGAAACTCAAATATTGCCGTCTTCGAAATACACGTGCGAGACACGCACAGCCTTAGACATACTCTTACACAATACGTCGAAGAGAAATGAAAGCTGTAGAGTATACCATTACTAAAAGCTATCTGCGCAGCCGGTTTCCTAAGACGCGGTACTCTCCCCGTGCGTGTGACCAACCATCCGGCGATTTCTAAAAATCAGCTGAAGTAGACTGCAGAATAACCAGTATCAAACCTGATACAGCGTTATTTTTTCATAACTCGCGAAATCCGAAAATAAAGTCTTAGTTTAACGGAAACTCACGCGAACTATCTACATATCTCTGCGAAGAAAAACCACTGACGCTATCCTTTCTCGAGCGCTCATCTGTCACGTTTTCGTGAAAGCCAACATCAAATTAACTCGAAATTTAGCTTTTACAGAACGTTCCTAAATTTACAGAACGTTCCTAAAACTCAAAGTTGTTCCAAAGTATCCTCAGAGAAATGAATAATAATGAATGCAACTTACCAAACGTGCCTCGAAAGAAATGCACCACTGTCAAACAGAACACGACTTGTCACGGACTCGCGCAGAAGCGTCACTCCTCCCAAAAGTCTTGGACCCGCCCTTTTCAATCAGGGGCGAGGGAACGGTAGATACCCCTCTGTCCAAGGTCGTGCCCCCACATTGCACCACACGAGCGCACACGCACACACTCAACAAGGCATAAAATGTATCCTTCAATATTACATGAACTATTGACGATGGTTGCACTCCCGTATTGTTCTAGGGATAAAAAGACATCCTGAATAGTTCTGTGTGGCAAAATATTTCTCGTACTTTATGATTGTGGTCACCTCGAGTTGATGCATAATAAGGTTAAAGTATGTACCATTGCCTGTGTATGCCAATTGTTGAATGAAAATACATGAAAAAGCTTTAAACAAATTTTTTCCGCGATTGTCAAGAGATTCCTATTGTAAATTATTCTTTGCTTTTGTGGCGCTAAAAGTAAAACTACAATTTCCAGTAACAAAGCTTGCAGCTAAGTTTTGTATTTTTTCAAGGCGTTCCTTGTCACCAAGCATCGGTGGTTCCCATACCTCGCCTGCATATTCTAAGACAGACCTGAAGAACGTCTTGAAGAGTAGCTCTGTAGTAGCCATACTGAAGTTTTTAGCGTTGCGCGGTAGGAACCCTAATGCCTTGCCTGCATTTGCTATTACATGATCAACGTGACGATGCCATTTTAAATCAGTGGTAAAATAAACTCCTAGGTATTTATATAAAGACCCCCGTGACAATGCAATGTCATCTAAGGTATACTGAAACAAACATGGTTTTTTTTTCTTGCTAAATGGCATGAAAACCGTCTTGTCTAGATTCAAACTCATGTTCCATTTACAACACCACTGAGCAATGCGGCTGAGATCACACTAATATTCGGCAATCATCTTCACAACTAATAGGCTTATACAAGACGCATTCATCAGTGTATAGTCTCAAATGTGACAGGACTCCTTCACTGATATCATTGATGAATAAAAGTAACAAAAGTGGCCCCAGAACTGAGCCCTGAGAGACGTCAGAAGTGACGTCTACTCTTGATGACTCAGAACCATTCAAAACGACGTATTCTTTGCGCAGTCTTAAGTATTCGGCAATCGAAGCAATAACTTGTGTATGAATACTGTTGGTATGAAGTTCCCCAATTAACAAAGAATGGGACACGCTATCCACTGCCTTCCTGAAGTCTAAAAATATACAATCTATAGAAAATTGGTCATCCATAGCACTGGTAATATCATGTGTGAATTCAATTAAATGTGTTACGCAAGACAAATTCTTTCTAACGCCCTGTTCAGAGGGATTAAATAGGAAATACAGATTCATATGTCCTAGAATACTCGAGTATAAAACGTGCTCTAAATCTTTGCAAGCAACACACGTTAACGAAATCGGTCGATAATTACCTACGCCACTTCGCGGACCAGAATTATGAACTGGAACCACTGCACCAATCTTCGAATCATTGGGCAGGGAAGCTTCTGTCAGTGATTCTTCAAAAAGTATTTTCAAGAAAAGGAGCTATAGGTCGGGCACAAATTTTAAAGATGTGATTTAGTGATGCCATCATGTCCTCCGCCTTTAGCAGTATTCAATTTTAAGAGTAACAGTTCTATGCCACGTGTGCTGATAACGACGTCTTCCATATCGCCCATCGGTGCCATCAGTTCTCGCGGGGTACTTCTGCGATCATCGCTGCTTTAGCTTCGTCGTCAGAAACGACGCCATTTCCAGAGACGAGTGACGCAATGAATGTGGCCTCTTTTCCATTTCTTTTCGCGTGTTTCCAGAATTGCTTGGGGTCATCTTTGATTCTCAGCTGCATAGATTCGCTAAAAGCATTCTTGGCTACGCGGATTGCCTTCTTCATTTCTGACGTAATTTCTTTCAGATTCTGTCTGTTTTCACTTGACGGCACTTGAAGAAAATTATGATACAACCTTTGCCTTTTCAGTGTAAGTCTGCGCAACGCCTTTGAAAAGCAAGGCTTACTTTGTCTTTCATTTAGGACCCTGCACAGTATGAAACGCTGCCGAAACTCTAGCATTTTGTTTTTGAGGCAAGTCCATAATTCATCTGTACTTTTACATTCAGCTTCTGTTGCAAAAACATCATAATACCCATCCAAATCCTCATTTATTTTGTGAACCTGAGCTTTCGAATAGTTATACACAGGTCTTGCCACACTGTGCGCAGGTTTTACATGTGTAATTTCCATTTCACATAAAACAGCACTGTGGTCGCTAATTTCAGGAACGACAACCGTACAATTTACCAGTTGAGGTTGGTTTGTGAACATCAGGTCCAGAACATGATTTCTCCTAGTTGGTTCAGACACTATCTGAGATAGTGCGAACAAATCAACAATGTTCATTTCCTGACACAAGCGACCCTCACTTGAAATTAATGAGCCCTGATCGTTCCACACAGCATTTCGGAGAATAATATCTCCGCATATAACCAGGTTGTCCATCCGTACAGTTTCAACTGCGGATCTCAACTGACGTAATATATCAACAGAGGAATCAGGTGGTCTATAAAAACTAGATACAGTCAAAGCAAGTTTGTTGGAAAGAGTCACTTCACAGAAAATGGCCTCACATTCTCCGACAGGAACGGGCAGCGGGACTGATGAAATGCTTTTCTCTACCAATATAAAAACTCCGCCACCGGGACAATTTCGATTTCTGTAACGCGTGTAACCTTGTGGAAATACCTCATTATCACCTATATCGTCACTTAGCCAGGACTCAGTTCCTAAAATTATAAAGGGCTTAACTAAATCAACAAGCGCGCTAAATTCGTCAACTTAATTCTTGATACAGCGACAGTTTATGACAAGAAAAGAAACATCGCCATTGTTAAATTAACGCGCTCACTTCAGGAAAACAACATTAGCATTAGCTCAGCGTTATAGACATATTTTGTGCCATTAAACAATAAAGTATCGTACCGAAGGCTAACTTTATCGCTATTCTTCCTACGTGAGTTCGCAACATCCCACAGATGTTTTCTTTTCGCACGTACTTTACTGGAGAAATCTTCAGATATTGCAAACTGGCTATTTTTCAACTTTCTGGCGTTCTCTAATATGAACTGTTTTTCTTTGTACGAGGTAAAACTTGGTATGAAAGGGCGATCCTTACCACTCCAAGGCAGTGCGCACGCCCAATCGACAGGTTCCGTAAGGCCAACTTAGATTCACACAGTTCAAGAATTTTGCGCTCAGAATCTGCATTTATTTCGGGATTATCACTTTCGTTGACGCCATAGAAAACCAAATTGCAAGGCCAGCTCTGGTTTTCCAGATTGTCGACTTTTGCCGAAAACGACTTGATCAATCGACGATGTTCGTCACATTCGCTCTTGCATTCACTATCGGTTGCGCAAAGCTGATCAAAATTTGTTCACTTTGCTTCTAGCGATGTAATGCGTCCGCTAAGGAACTCTATCGCATGCTTATTCTCTGTCTTTGCTGCCTCGATAGCCATAAGTTTTGTCTTAATGTCTTCTTGACCGTCAAGCAGCAACTGCAGTTTTTCCTGAGTTCTGGGTCCCGAGTTAATGTCTACGTCCCCGCACAAAAAAGAGCAAGAGAAAGTAGAAGGCGTAACATCGCAAAAGACGGAAACGACATTGAAACTGTCGTCTGAGTTTACAGCATTTTTCTACACAGGACACTGTTAAGGGTGGAACCGGCGAAACAAAGACCGCAGCCAATTGAGACAGTTTTGTGTGACTAACCTGGAAGCACAGTAGAAACGGCGTGAGCGGTATCGTCGTTGCCGTGCCGGTTTCACGCCCCAACGACGCTCTGCAGATGCCTCCCTTGTGTAGCTCGGTGATAAGCTCGCAGCACTGCCACTGTTCGTAGACTGGTACGGGACATTGACCGAACTCAGCTGAACTACACACAGCCGCAAAGTTCAAGGCCGCATCCGTCCCGTTCCGCAGCGCGTCGGTTCCAATGGCTGTCGAAGGTGAACTGTCGGCCCCCCGATCAACAGCAAAAGCCTCACTATGGCAAAGGGGAAGCCTCAAGCAAGGGAAACCGCTGACCTGGAAGAGCAGTAGAAACAGCGTGAACGGCTTCGACGTTGGCGTACCGGTTCCACGTCCCCACGTGCGTTGTCACGGGACATAATTAAGGAATGTTGGTAGTTCGAGGAAGGTGACAGTCGAGAAAGGAGATAACTTCTTTGCAACCTCATGGCGCGAGGATCGATACCAGAAGTCGAAGAATCACACTGTTGAGTGCATTGTATTTAATGTGATTGAGTCCGCGTCCCAAATTTCAGACCCGAATCACCCTGTGACAACTGTCGACAGATATTTCGCTTATTGTGCAGTCGCTCGACAGTTGCCGGGCGCTGGCCTCAGCCACAGGACCTACTGGACCTCTCTTCAACACTTGCCGACATTCTCGCCTTATTTCGCACCATCGAATTTCAGCTCATCTCCTTCTACCGCCAATTTATTTGTCCCGAAATTTCGCCACCCTGGCAATGTTATTTTTTATCTTGAAGTTATCTTTCATATTTAACTTAGTGCTGTCCGGAGATCTCCAGCGGTTTCACCTTTCCCAAGATGTCCGCATTTTAATGCGTAAGCATTCTTTGGCGAGTACACCTGTAAATCTGTCAAGCGAAATGCATATGTCTTGCACCTTCTCAGAAATGCCTAATTTGCGAACTTGACCTATTTAATCGTTATAAAATGTCGCAGTTTCACCCGAAAGGCGAAGCATCAATTGCAATAGCAAATTAGTAGAGAGCTATACGGAGTAAGGATATATATAGTAGTTTTATCAGCTGTATTAACTTGGACATGCAGCAGCACCAGCAAAGCGCACAACTGTTGTTGACGCCGTGGGCGTTTTGCCCGCGTTCGCACCGAACGCGCACGGCATTGGTGACTGTTGCCGGTGCCTCTGGGGGCGGCTCGGAGGTTTTCGACCAGATCAGAACGGGACACTTGTCAAGCAGCGTCAGAAGTGTTTACCACCTTCTCGCCTCGCAACATTTTTATATAATTACGCATTTAGTGCCGCAGCTAAACGTCGCCTCCCCTCCCTCCCGTCCTCCCACGGCCTTTCGCGTGACGGAAGAAGTCGCATTTGCTCTATATATATGGTGATTGTAAAGGCCGAAATAGACGCTTAATTCTGCAGCCCTTCAGGGAGCACGGCGCAGAACGCGCCTTTGCTCTCCGCCGCGCGTTCGCTCCCCATGATCCCTCGCGCGCTTTCACTCGCACATACAGCGTACGGCCCGCGGCAACGATTTCATTGCCGTTGACGTCATACGCAACCTCACGGCGACGGCGACGGCAGAAATCCGCTTGACTGTCCATATAATTGCTATGACAATAATAGCGTAAATGTAGAATGGTAGCTTTATAAGCGATAGGGAATAATTGAAGAAAAATACCCAAAGAGAATAGCCATATGATCAGATTTATGCAAACGCATAGGGACACACAGGGCTCCATGAAATATGCATGGGGAAGCCTATGGCGTCCTCGCGTCCTTTGCGGGATTTCCTCACTGCGAGAGCCAACTGGCCGACAGCGCCACTGCGTTTTCTGCCTTCAGGAGTAACCCTGTCCTTTTGCCAAGACGCCAATCCGGTCTACTACAGACATATAAGACCGTCTTATTTTTTTTTTCAGCCTCTTCATTATTTGCGCCCTCCGCAGGTATACTGTGGAGGTGCTTCCTTTTTTGTTACACTGTATGTACTGATAAGCGAACTTGTTTTCGAATTCCACTCGTTTATTATTGTTGTAATCTTGCTATTATTGTCGTACGTACTGCACACAAAATTCTCGGTCACCCTCAAATGTAATGCTTTCCCTTTTTGCCTGAGCCGGCCTGCCATTGTGATGCAAATAAACGTAACTTGAACTCATTTTCTCCGAACTAAAGGCTGAATAAAACACTCTAGTCATCCTGAACAAGATCAACAAGGGTCGTAGTGCTCAATCTTGTATTGCCTCTATTCGAAAGCTCATTTCTTTCAGGCTGTGATCTTGTAGCGCAGAAACGACTCCGTGATTTATCTCGTGTGCTCTTATTCTCTAGCATCCAATGTAAACCGTCATATCGCAACTTCATGTCGTCATGATGTTCGGGCGGCAGGCCACCATGGCGTGCCACGCAAGTATGGCCACGCTGATTCATTTCGGTTGGCATATACTATTTTGTGGATCGTTACGTCGCCACATATTAACTCTGCCAGAGCTTCAAAGAGCCGTCCGTCTAACCTAATTGTCTTCTTCAGTCTCTTGATATACCTTACGAGTGATGTCATTAAGTTATTTTTCAACTCACTCAGCCCTTTATTTTGCGCAAAGCGTGTATCTATTGTTGTGCTTACCAAATACGCCCAACGGTACGCTACCACTCAAACCTTCCTGGCCACGTGAGCAACTGAAGTCACAGGCTTTCTTCAATACTGTGGATGTACTAATTTTTCGGTGATCAACGGGAGAGGAACTTGGCCCTGTCGTTGGTGACATTCGCATGTAAATTCTCGCTCTGCAACACCACTTGTAATTCATTATTATTTTTTGTTGGCAGAAGCATACTGTATTTTCTCTTAATATAATTTCGGCTTTAGATGCGACCTCTGAGAATAATTAAAATGCTCGTGGTGATGTGCACTAATTGACAGCGCAAGAAAACTCGCTCGTAGCCACTTATCCGCTCAACAGCAGGACCAAAACGTTTTATGTGTCAGTCACACCTGGATCACCTGCTCATCACCAGAGCCAGTTGTGCTTGTCAATTGACCTAGTTGCGCCCTGCACATACGTCCGCATTCTGAGACTGGGACCTGACTATGCGTGCTTGACCGCTACATGGAACCAATACAGTACATGAGTTTCTTGTTTTTTGTTGCTGTGGACCTATCGCCGACAGCTACACTTTAAGATATTGCAAGAAATAGACAGACATCCAACTTTCAAGCGTACGAATGAATGCGCCCTATACGACCCAGTAACGCTTCTGTTATTCATTTTTTTTTTGTTCGCTGTGTCACCGGTGTAAATCAGTAGAGTGTAACTTAGGTTGTAACTTTTACAGGTTTATATTTTCATAATTGCGATGACAGGTATCCGTCAGCATGAGCTTTTGTTGCGTATCGCACTCTGTGTTAGCAGTGGGAAACACATTCGTTGATCATGCCCAATCAGGCACACTGGTCGCTGTAGTGTTTTCCTGTGGCATGATCGAGTCAAGTGCTCAAAAACTTGGTTGGCCTTGTACGTCCGCTTATTCTGTTACGCTGACGACGACCGTTGTCGTCAAGCCGCTGCCTCATTCTGAGCTTCGCCCATCACCAGAGAGCACATAAAGCTAGCTTCACAAACAAGCCACCGCGAATCGAGCCCATGTATCTGTACACTGTAAACGCAAATAAGCTGAAAAGTGTATTCTAAGGGCTGCGACCTCCCTTGGCACTTCATGGCTGAAAGTCGTGCTCCCTTACGGTGGTGTAAATATGTTTAGCGTACTCCATATTGGTCGCTCGTAAAATGGGGATGAAATAAGGCGGGTGAGCCTCCATTCATCACACATTGCTACTCAAACCGATTTCGCAACCTTTCAGGAACTTTTACGCAACGGTTACGCGTAAATATCCATCATGTACTATTTTAGCATTTCTTCATACGTTGTTCAGTGTATATATTGTTTTGATCATTTGTTTTACCATTTTGCGTGTACATTCTATAAGTGTATTCATGTCTTATTAATTTGTTAAGATGACAACTGACGCAGTTTCCAGCAAGACCTCGTATTGCTTCTTGTACACTGTATCTATTTATGCCCTTAATTTGTTTTAAGTTGTTACTCGACTAATCTATTTCGTATACTGTTTTATTTGTGTATGTTGCTAGTCATCGTACTTATGTATAATTCTTTTTTTTCTTTTTTTTTCGGTAACGCGCAAAGCTCGCATTTTTTCATGTATCCGTACCCCCTATGTAATACCTCTTCGGGGGCCTTTAGGGGTATTATGAAATAAATAAATAAATTTTACAGCGTTTCTAAGAGGGAGTTTACAAGATGGAAGGCTCCCTTAAGCGTAAACAGCGTTCTATTTCTTATTCTCTACGTTATTTTTTTTTACTTTTTTACACCTGTATTGGAAGTAAACGAGCAATGGAGATATGTGTTGTTCCAATGCTTCTCTTTCTTTGAGCAAAATTTGAGATTTCCAGCGTGCCAGTCAAATTCTTCAGAGCGATATAATAGACGATTTGTTCGTCGACCACAATGTCCTGCCGCGCTCCAAAATTGCCCTCGACATCTCACTTTGGAAGCGGAACCAGGACTTCGACGGCTTCGGCCGCAAAATGTCCTCGCTTATGTTCATTTTCCCATCAACTGAAAGTGAAACATAAACCAAAGCGCGCGATGCGCCACTGTCGTCAGCGCTGATGACGGCACCCGTTTTGCGATTCGTAGTTCTTACGCGTGTTTTCGGTATGCCTGTGTGCGAGAGAATTGGGGCGACCGTCGGAGAGTGTGAGAGTGCTTCGTATACTGTGGTACCTTTATACCGCACAAAGAACTACCACCGCCGGTGCGCATCACGGCGGTGATCGGCCGCCGCGATGCCATCGCCATTTAGTTATCTGTGCACACTACACTTTCGTGGTTCTCTGCGCGGCCGCGCTTGGGGCACTCTCCACTGCTCCACGATATCCAAGCGGCTAGGGAAGCCTCACCCACAGTCTTGCCAAAGTCGGAGTGCGTACGGCGTCGATTGCTTTGCAAACAGCGCGTTTCGGATTACCACTTTCCCAACTTGCCTTTTTGTTTTAATCAACTTTTTCAGCTGCACTGGTAAGCGTTTGCGTACTGCTAGTACCCAATGCGCTATGCGCGTAATGCTCAATCTTTTCTTTTCTCAGACAGATTCTGCGAAAAAGAACTAGCTGCCGCACAGATCTAAGCGCGGCTATTTGTGGTGTCAGCTTGCTTCTTAAAAAGTCTTCTCTCTAGTGGGCTGAAAAGGACAAATGGAATAAATTCGAAAAACTCTGCACAGTGATGTGTTGATGTGCACATGTCTTGTGAATGCCTACTCGGATATCAGTTATGTTACACTGCATGAAAAGAAAGCACCTAACTAATGTCATTTTTTTCCTGTTTCAAGTCATTAGTGCTATCAGGCAGCAAGGTGTACCTGGAACTAGAAATGGAGCACGTGTCATCTGCATCACTCACTTTCGATCCAGACAATGCATGCAAGCATGCATGATTAAGTGCGTATGTTCAGCATTGTGTTGCTGCAGAGAGGCATGTGAGTGTAATATGGAAACCAACCCAACAATAATACACTCTGCAGCAACTTCTTTTGAATTACAGTTTTAAAAATAAAGAGCAATTTCAATAAACGACCACATGTGCTTTTTTTTTCTTTAACTCAGTGAGCGGTGTCCTACCTTCTGATATTTTTGCTTCCACGTGCTCGAGGGGTGTGACTGTCATAGTATTGCTTTGAAGCTTCAACATTAGGTGTGCTTGTGGTACTTGGGGCAATTTCTCAAAACAATTATGTATCAGATAAACGTGAGTTCTTGAAAAACGAGGCACACGTATTGCTGTATTTGTCTTTTAAAAGTTATTCAGAAAAGCAGCTTTTCTAACTTCAGTAACTCATTCATTGCGGCCGCTTCAGCTCACCCTTTCTGAGCTTGACCATCAATTTCATAGTAGCAGCTTTCAAAATGGTTGATATGCAAGAAAACCAGGTAATAGCTACAAAAACAAAGCCTACTCATACGTCACAGCTATCTTAATCAAAAATTACATTTAACTCCAGTGAATGCATAATGAAGCCTTGCCAATTGTGCCAATTTACTAGTACTACTGCCCAGTACAGGTGTTTTCCTGAATGGTGGCTCACATTAGCAGGCAGCAATAGGTGTAGCGACATCCATCATTCACGCATCACTCGTTCTGGACAATACACACCTTGCTTCAAGGAAAAGGAGCCACAATATAGCTTTCTAACAATTCTAGGCGATTAATTTGAAGAGAGCCGTTTCCAACAGCACGACACTATAGACCAGCATTGCCTTGCAGCATGATCGTGCGTCGCGTAGCAGGAAGGGCACACCGGAAACGTAACCCCTTGCCCCTGAACTCAAAATTTCTGTGTACCTGGCATAGAACGACGTGCAGACTTGCTCACCTGGTCCCTCACACTCGCCTTGCACAAGGTAATATACATGCCCCCCCCCCCCCCAAACACACACACACACACCGCCAAAAAGTTCCTGGCTGTGCTTGTTACATGAGGTAGAAGTCCAGATCCTTGGTCTCGATATTCACCAGCCCAGAACAGTATCAAAGTGACTAGGAAAAATTAAGAAGAGTTGTTGAGCCTCCACCCGATATGAAGTATTGCTCCGACATGTGAAAGAGCATGTACCGAGGTAGCCGGCAACATTGGTTGGTCTGTTCTCCAGCCACGCATTATTTATCAGGATCAGTTTTACTGGCTCTCACACCAGCAGTGGGACCAGATTGATATCATTATTCACAACGTGATGAGGCCAATAGCTGCTCTCCTTAATATTTCCTCGCTGTTACTTAAGAACACGCCCAGCTGAACATCATAGCAGCAATAGCAATCCAACGTGACTGAGCATGTGAATTAAAGAGGTTGCAGTTGCTTCTGAACCCTTTGACTATTTCCTCGCACATAACAATTGCGGTGCGTCACGTAGATTAACTGCCCCCTGCAAATACATTTGCATGACAGATTCATGCAAGCGCACTTGCATGACAGGCTCTCTTGACGAATTTTACAAACGAACGTAGGTACATCAGTAACGGCACCGCTGTCGCGTATCTCGATGAAATCGACCACACTGAAGACAGTTTTTCCAAACGCCGCTGACAAAGCATCGCATCATCACGGAGGAGACAGCAAGACCCATCCGACAGAACCCGTATCGTGTAGCTCAGAAAGAATACGAGGCAATGCAGCCGCAGGTTGAAAAGTTGCTACAGGATGATGTCATCCAGCCGTCAAACAGCCCTTGGGCATCACCTGTGATGCTTGTCAAAAAGAAATATGGTAGCTTGCGGTTCTGCGTTGATTATCGCAAGCTGAATCATGTTACAAAGACAGATGCGTTTCCGCTACCGCAGATTGACGACTCTTTAGACAGACCACGGCATGCGCGCTACTTGTCCTCTATGGACCTTAAGAGTAGATACTGGCTCATAGAGGTAGATAAGCGTGATCGAGAGAAGACTGCATTCGTGACGCCACTTTCGAAGAACATCTACAGCCGCTGATGTCAGTTCTTCAAGCCATACGGTCCGCGGGACTCACATTGAAACCTGCTACATATCACTTCGGGTTTGAAGACCTTCAGTTTGTAGGTCATGTAGTTAGTCAAGAAGGAATTAAGTCTGACCCCGATAAAACTGCAGCAGTCGCAAACTTGGGATTAAAAGGCGGCCAGACGCTTCATGGGTATCTGCGCTTATTACCGACAATTTATTGCCAATATTGCGCAGCTCTCCTCTCCACTGACCCGCCTCGCAAGAGACGACGTTGCGTTTGTATGGTGAGAGGAGCAAGAAGCGGCATTCAACGAGTTACGGCAGCCTCTAGAAACTCCGCCAGTACTCGCTCAATTTGACGAGAATGCGTCAAAGCACTGCAGCTGAAGCAGCACGATTCTTTATCGAGAACATTGTCCTCAGACACGGTGCTCCAACGATCATCATAAGCGACAAAGGAGCCGCATTCACAACTGAGCTTCTGCGCATTGTGCTCACACTGAGTGGCACAGCACATAGGAAGAAGACGGCCTATCATCCACAAACAGATGGGCTTACCCAGCGCCTCCACAAGACTATCGCGATCCACACCGATGTCAGCAGCGTGGGCCTTGGAGCTGTCCTCGTTCAGTGTCAGGACGGTGCCGAGAGAGTAGTTGCTTATTCAAGTCGAACATTCTCACGCGCCGAGTCCAACTACTCAACCACAGAGAAGGAATATTTGACCGTCGTTTGGGCAGTCGCGAAGTTTCGCCCGTATTTCTACGGTTGCGCCTTTCAAGTAGTAAGCGACCATCATTCGCTTTGCTGGTTGACCAATATGAAAGACCCGTACGGACGTTTGGCACGCTGGAGCTTACGGCTTCAAGAGTACGATAGGAGAGTAGTCTACAAATCGAGAAGACAGCACTTCGATGTCCACTGTCTCTCCAGATCACCTATTGAATCACCGAGCGCAGATGCGGATGAATGCGCAGGCTTTTTAGGGATTGTTGATGTGGCCGCCATCTCTCAGCAACAGCAAGCCGACCGAGAGCTCAACACCTAGATCGAGTTCTTGGAAGGGCGAGCTACGAAGGTGGCGAGATTATTTTCACGAGCCTACCTTCATTCTGTTTGCCCGATGGAGTTCTCTATAGGAAGAACTTCTCTCCAACAGGGAAGAGCCATCTGCTAGTAGTTCCCGAAGTTCTCCGCTGCGAAATCTTGCAAGCCTGCCACGACGAAGCCACCTCGGGCCACCTTGGTTACACGCGAACACTAGCACGAATCAAACATGGCTACTACTGGCCTAGGCTCGCACAAGAGGTGAAGCATTAGGTGAGGACATGCCTTGAGTGTCAGCGACGCAAAGCACCACCGACTAAACCCACTGGGCTATTGCACCCCGTTCCGGTACCGGAAACGCCGTTTGCTCAAATTGGAATAGCCCTCTTGGGCCCCTTTCCACTATCTGACAGCGGCAACAGATGGGTCATAGTCGCGACGGACTATCTCACACGATATGCGGAAACGAAGGCAATTCCGAGCGGCACTGCAGCTGAAGCAGCACGATTCTTTATCGAGAACATTGTCGTCAGACACGGTGCTCCAACGATCATCATAAGCTACAAAGGAGCCGCATTCACAGCTGAGCTTCTGCGCATTGTGCTCACACTGAGTGGCACAGCACATAGGAAGAAGACGGCCTATCATCCACTAACAGATGGGCTTACCCAGCGCCTCCACAAGACTATCGCAGATGCTTTTCATGTATGCCGATGTGTAGCACAAGAACTGGGACACAATTTGACCATACGTCACATTCGCATACAATACGGCACGCCAAGAAACAACGAAAATGACGCCGTTCGCTGGGGTCCATCGTCGAGAAATTACTACAATGCTTGACGCTATGCTGCCTCATAACTGCAATCGTTCAGATGCAGACGCCGCAGATTTTCTTGAACGAGCCGAGGAAGCACGACAGCTCGCCCGCGTCAGGATAACTAGTCAGCAAGAACGCGACGCACGACGTTATAATCTGCGCCACCAATTTGCCGCTTTTACACCCGGGGAAAGAGTCTGGATTTGGTCTCCCGTCCGACGCAGAGGACTCTCGGAGAAGCTTCTACGCCGGTACTACGGACCATACAAGGTTCTACGCCGTATTGGCGACGGGACCTACGAGGTTGTTGGTGACGGTTCATGCTGCTCGAAACGCCGTCAACAGATGCCTGAGGTAGCACACATAGTGCGCATGAAGCCATATCATTCCGAGTGAAGTGGACATCAACAAGCTATCGACTACGAGTCTATCCACCACGATTTGATCAGCATCGGAACGATGCTAACTCTGGTGGGAGCGCAATGCCGCGTCGCTATTCGTGCACAAGTGCGCCCTGGCACCGACAAAGATGACGATCGGGCTGCTCGAGATTCCGGAAGGCGTCAAGAGAAGAAGACAGTTGTGTGGTTGGCGCCTCTCTGGTATATTCTCCCGAGTACGGCGCGGTGAAGCTGCTTCTATAATAAAGTTCCTGAGCTTTGTGTACCGCGACAATATATATATATATATATATATATATATATAGAGAGAGAGAGAGAGAGAATTTCTTTTAAGTAATACCGTCGGAGTAAAGTGATCGCAATGGCACCTGTGTAATACGAAAAGAAAGGCGAACGCCAATGTAGCTGCGATACGGAAGCGATCAATGTTTTAACGTCAACACGATAATTTGTTGTTGACAAAACATGCGACAGCGTTGTCGACCGCATGTTCCAAACTCGATCTGAGTACTGTAAAAAATTCATTAGTGACAGCCGGGAAGTCGGCGAGTCGTTGAAAGTTTGCCGCTCGAGCTAACATTGCAACATCACTATTGCTCAAGCGAAACGCAAGCGAAATTCAAATATGTTTGTTTCTACCATAAATTTACAATATTCACCGTCTACAATCAGGCAGCGAGACGCATTGGGCCACGCTACTTACTATGCAGTACTATCGAAGAATGATGGGCACTACTCGCATGTCGCATAACGAACGCCGCGTCGTAAGAAGGGGATATTTTGCGATGCCCTTCACCAGCTCGGCTCACTCACGCAGCGAGCACACCATCCGAGAATCCATCTATTATTGCGCGGCCGGCATAGCGTACGGCGGACGTGAGGCGGCACACAACGAAAGGAGCGTTGCCCAAGCCGGATTAGAAAACTACAAGAAACTGCCATATTGTAATAAGATGTGGTTATCAGTGCGTGAAAAGGCAAGAAAGAGCTCGATCATCACCTGCGCTCATCCATGCCGGCCTGACCGCAGTCGTCGGCGATACGACGTATAGCAATTATAGAAAAGTATTCACAAACCATCAACAGCCCTGCTCGTGTATTTAATAACATTATCTACAGTATAATGATTCATTGGCGCTAGTACATTATATGACCGATGAAAGTTTTTTCTAATATATGCCCGTATCGCATTCACATGCGCATCTATTGTTTACTACAGCATTCAAATAATTAAAGAATGTGAAACTGCACCTGTATAATTTCATAGTATTACGTTTTTCTTTTACTGTCTTGAGGCTCCCATTCAATCCAGGTGGATTGGGCCCACGGATATGTCCACTAATAATAATGTAAATACACAATACAATATATACAAATAATTTATGCCATTTTTCCACTACTCGATCACTTAAAAATAAATCAGGTAGTTATCTTCTCATTATTGTTTTAGAGCTTGTATTTAGTATGAGACAGCTCACACTTAATTCGCTGAGTGTTTAACAAGCTCTTGGTAACGGCGACACATATCTTTGAGACACGGATGCAAACTTTGTAGTGCGTGTGTCGCAGCATGTTTCGGAATGACAAGCCAAACCTTCGTCCTCTGCGTGTGTGGAAACTAGACAGCGCTTGCAACCACATACACATAACACATCTACAAACCTTTCATTCTCATACGCAAATATTCTTAGTGTGGTGTCAAAAACATGTCACTTTCATCGCTCCTTGATTCATGCTCGGCATCGCTTGTACTAACCAAGATGCAACTAAACGCTACGACCTCCAATAAGAAATTTTTTTATTTCCACATCTGCATACAACACTTTTCATTGTCATGGACGCAAGAGCAGAGGACTCATACTCAGAGGTGCTCATATAGCTTTAAAAAAAAGAATTTCTTGCCGTTCCAACTGCCATTCATTCATTCCTAGAGCACATTTTCATTTCATTTCAATGCTCAAGCAGAAATGTTGTTATAGGTGTGTTCTGCCGCCCTCCAGATATAAATGATGCATTTTCAAGCCAATTGTGAAGCGTTCTAAATGAAGTGTGCATGCTATTTTAGGATTCTACTCTTATCATTTACGGTGATCTTAATTTTCCCGTTATTAACTGGACAACGGAATCTGTCACAGCTGCTCACGCCGAAGTGTGTAATTCCCTTCACGCCAGTCCAGACTTCACGTTATCTCAACTTGGTACTCTCACAACTCTTTTATCATGGACATCGGCCAATATTCTATATCTCATCTTGACGGACAATCATCTAATCTGTTCTAACATCACTCACCTTGACGGGCTATTCACAGTTATAGCAGGTCTGCTTAACGTCACATTAACAAAGAAAAACAACATAACTAAACACGTTATACGCTACCATAGGGCCAACTTTTCTCGGATTAATTTTGAATTAGTCACCTTTGCTGACACCCTCATAGATAATATTCCAATCGAGCTATTAAGAGAACCGGGCACCTTTGCAAATCTTATCAAAAAAGTTTGGCCCTGTTCTCAGCATTAGATGCAACAATACTACTCCTTGGTTCAATAAACGCCTGCAACGCCTCCATAATAAAAGAAAAGTCTTTATAGAACGGCAAATAAAACAAGCAAAAGTTCCGAGACATGGCAAAGATATAAAATATGTGACAAAGAATACCAGTCGCTACTAAAACGACATGTCGGCACTTTGAGAGCTATCATTTATGACAAATAACCCTCGGCGATTCCTGGCGAATAATAAACCCCTGCTCTCATCCTGACATAATCTTAACTAATTCTGGTGGCGACGTAGTTCCCAAGTTACGGTGTGCACAGTTACTGTATGACGTGTCTTGCTCAGTGTTCACTTGTGAAGACGTCACTACATGCCCTCACTTGGCCGCGCGCCCCGACATGTCTTAAATTGCTATCAATGAGTCGGGCATCCTTCCTGTTGTGTTGGCAACCCTGTGTGCTCGAGTGCAGACTGCGGGCAACTGGCGACCAGAACCTGTGTGGCCGGTGTGGTGGACAGAGCTTCGCCTAAACCTCCGGGGAAGTTGTAACGCATAACTATGTAACCCCTAGTGTGCCGCAAGCTAGCGGCTTCCTTAATAAAGATAGAACAATTGGCGACGAGGCGAAACCACCGATATGATAGCAACGACGACGCCAACGTTGGGCTCTGTGGGAGAATTTACACCAAGCTCCGGTGAGGCGGCATGGTCTTCATACGTCGAAAGGCTCGAATTTTACTTCGAAGCGAATGACATAACCACGGAAGACAGGAAGCGCGCCGTGTTGCGCACAGAATACTGTGCACAACAGTTTTCATATTGACCGATATATGTGATCGTGACAGGCGCGGCGTGGCCGCAAATTCCTTTCCTTTGCACGCGTCGCTTCAACTATAGTTCTATGCGTTCTTTTATCCTCTTTTCCCCTTTTTTTACTGCTGAAGATGGGGCACAACATCGACCAAAGGAAACGTTTTACTACGCGTTTAAAACAAGCACAAAGACGAAGAAAGACGGGGAGTCTTATTAACACGGCTAAATGGGCAGCCATTTGGCGGCTGTCCACTGTATTTGTCTGCTTGTTAAGTACTCACTAGTTGACTTGCTCGTCAGGCTTCTTCTGCCGAAGACAAGCAGCCTCGATCCCCAGCAAAAACACTCTACGAAGTGATATACTGTCTCTTCATTCAAATTGCGTTCAACCAGGTTCGATGTCCTCAATATTAAGCCACAATCTGAAAATAAGGATTTTTGTTTAAGAGGAAGCTTAAGCTCAGGCTCAACTCCGATGAATGTCGCCTTTCGAATACATGTAAAACGCAGAAACGTTCTTTTTTTAGATAACCACTGAACAAATTTGAGTGAAATGTATGGCACTCGAGAGAGAAAGCTAAATTCTAGTGACTGTTCGAAGTAGAATGTTTATTTAGGTCCCGAATATTTTAAAATAAACTTTCAAAAATTGGCAGGTTTAAAAAAATGTCGCAGTTTCACCCGAAAGGCGAAACATCAATTGCGACAGCAAATTAGTAGAGAGCTATACGGAGTAAAGATAGCAGTTTTATCAGCTGTATAAACTTGGACATGCAGCAGCACCAGCAACGCGCAGAACTGTTGTCGACGCCGTCCGCGTTTTGCCCGCGTTCGCACCGAACGCGCGCGGCGTTTTATATAAATACGCATTTGGTGCCGCAGCTAAACGTCGCCTCCCCTCCCTCCTTCCCGTCCCCCCACTACAGCGTACTAGAATAATTCTATACTCGCGGACAACTTTCTGTGGCAATGAAGGGAAAGCTACGGACGCAAAGCGCGCACAAGTCAGAGCGCTTCTGAAAAGATTCCCTCGCTTAAATACAGGCTTGTTTAGGCTGGGGAAGAGAAAACAGAAACACCGTATTAGCAACAGGTAAATAAAACAGAACACACAACTGAGTGTAAAAGTTTGCTTATTTTGCGGCTTTCCCTTCTGCGTCCGAGCAAACGCGAAACCGTCGCACGTGGAAGCTGCGTCGATTCAGCGTCTGCTCCGAGCAACCAAAAGCACTGTCAAACGCTGCCGGACTACTTGGCGCGGTAACACATGTGCAGCAGCCACGCGCCCGTAGCTTTCCTTTCATTGCCACAGAAAGTTGTCGGCGAGTATAGTACACTGTACCCCCATAGCCTTTCGCCCAACGGAAGAAGTCGCGTTTGCTCTCTATATACGGAAAGGAGGAAAGAGACGCTTAATTCTGCAGCCCTTCAGGGAGCACGGCGCAGAACGCGCGTTTGCTCTCTGACGTGCGTTCGCTCCCCGTGAAAGTGCGCGCCCCTCGCGCCCTTTCGCTCGCACATACAGCGTCCGGAGCGCGGCGACGATTTCATCGCCGTTGACGTCATACGGAACCTCACGGCGACGACGACGCCGACGGCAGAAATCCGCTTTGGAGTGTCCATATAATTGCTATCGCAATAAAAAAATGCAAGCACGCAGTTTACAAATTCGTAGCTCTGCAATAAGAATAGATATCGCAATTCTGTGCACAGAATCCGTTAGAGCATCCCAAGCGGACAAATTTTATATATCAATTTACATCTTCCGTGAATTTGTTACATGGTTTACAAAGGTTTTGCAAAAACCCAATTCACATATTAGTGGTCTATATGAGAGCCATGTATGAGACGTCAATTTTGTCGGCATTAGATTTTCTAGTACGTGCAATTTACAGAATTGATATCATTTTCATTGTTGAGTTACACAGTTATAAACTTCATAGTGTCGTCTTCTGAAAATTACAGATTTTCAACAATCTTTATAAAAAAACTTGACCGCCTAAATAAACTATTCGCTACCAGCAGTCACTAGATTTCAACTTTTTTTTAATGCAACAAACCTAATCAAATTTGGTGCAGTGGCTGCCGAGAAAAATTATTTCTCCTTTCCCTTGTATTTAGATAGGAGCATTCGAGCTAAAGCTTCTAAAAGACCGCTGCCCAGCTGCCAATGTAAGTAAATCGAAGGGGCCAATAAACTGAACCCAAACATTGTTTGTCGTGACTACTTTCTAAATATCACGTGCTTTTAATTGTTATATACGAAAAACTAAACCCAGATATGTTCGAACTTTGTTGCGTTTTGTAAAATCCACATTGAAACTCTTGGAGATGGCGCCACAACAGCTCGCCAAACGTGCGCGGCGCGAATTCGAAAGTTAGTCAACGGCAAAGTCAACAGTGAGATTCTAGCGCGGGAAACTGCTATGTGCGGGTACGCTGGGGCACGCTTGACAGCTCAACATTTTCTGTTTGTGCTTACGAGGCGGCGTTATTTGACCGAAAAGAATAATACTTTGAGGCCCTTCTCACACCTAAAAATAGGGGCGACGTCATAAAGAGCACAGCATAATGCGCGAGAATGAACGCCAACGAACTGCGTGCCGCCACCAACTGGGATGCCACTATTCCCGCCTTTGGAAGGAGCATTTTGGTAATCTTCTAATTTTTTTCTTGTTTGCAAATTTCGTCGCAGGCAAACATTTTTTTTTTTTTTTGCTGCGATTGAGTTCGCTATCATGAGTCTCGTGCCGTGAGCAACGGCTGCTACAACATCTAGAACTTATTGATGTGCTCTGTGCGCATGCATGACCTAAGACTTGATAATACTAATATGGAATAAGCAGAACTGTAACCTTTATATCGTAAAAGAGGAAAACGACGCGAAGATAATACGTCAGGTTAACATAAAAGGACAAGTCTCGTTTGTGCTCGTGCTTTTGTTTTAATTACTGGTTCACCAGCCATGGGCGTGCTTCATGCTCTCTTTCTCGATTGCAACTGTCCCGGTTTGCTAAGAGACAGCACGGCGAACAGCGCCAACGAGAGAGCAAGACCCCCCCGTTTCTATAATACATGCCAAAGAACATATTTCTGGCGGAGGAAAATTTTTTCCCACGCCGCAGTGTGCTTCTTGAAATGTTTTGTCTTTTTTGAGCGTGTCGGCATCAGCCTTTACTCTAGTTGTAGTTTTGAGATTTGATCATATTCTCTCGATGTGTAATGTATTTGCATCCATCCGCCGTGGATACAATCTGAGGCTTTCTATTTCAGATCGTCTCACCTTTCTCATAAGTGGTAGTGATTTAATGTAATTGGAAATCCATCAAGCTTGAAATGCTTGTATTCATCCTTCGTATTTTAGAAACCCGAATTTATATCAGTGTAAAACTTCCAAAGTGCAGTGTCAGACTTCCTACTAAACTTTTTTTAAGGGAACTGCAAAAATATTTTCAATCTCCCTCTATAAACAGCATCATTGTGCATTGTGCAAACTGAAGTCCTGACGAATCTATGTGCAGCCAATCTGAAAGAAACCTTAGGCAGAAGAAAAAATTGAGATGGGTGATATTCACTGAACGTGATTCTGGCACAATAGAGGTGACACAAGATGAAGGTAATCTTTGTCTGTGTCAGTGTGTTACCTTCGTCTTGAGTCACGTGTCACGGCTATTGTGCTACACTACATCATGTTCTACAATAAATCTGTTGCAACTGGAACAGCTAAACTAACACTCAATGGTGATGTTTAGAGTATGTAACCAAATTATGACTGGCCTCACAGAAACTTGAACATGTCAACATCCATCCGCCAAAGAGGCTGAATTTTAACAGAATCATTAGAACTCATCATCTTATTTATTGCAGGACTGAAACTACCTTCATATGTAAAATACATTGGAGACTACGTGCAGGATTATGAATGGCTACCTGAAAGCTGCTTGAATCAGCGAGCTCTACAGCACCACTCATGCCCCTTTCCATGGGTTAGCAACAGGAGCAGTGACACACATCTCTACAGCTTTGGAGGAGATGCATTGATATGCTCTACACATTTTTGACTGCGGTTTCCAGCTGGATCTGTACCATTGGCATCTGATATGCCGGCAGAGCAGTTACCTCCTAAGTGCACATGTTGCTAAAAGATACTAAAAGGAAGGGGATTCCTCGAACACGCATGGCACGCAATTTTGGCACGCAATTTTGGCACGCAATTTTGGCACGCAATTTCACGGGATCAGGTTGTACGCCGTGCTTAGACACGACGTGGCCAAGAATGGTTTACTTTCGAGCGGCGAAGTGGCATTTCTTGAGATTCAGTTGGAGCCCAGCGTTGGCAAGGCACGTCAGAACGCACCTGAGGCGGTGAAGATGCGTCGTAAAATCCGGAGCAAAGACAACAATACCGTTGATGTAACACAGACACGTTTGCCATTTCAAGCAACGCGAAACAGTGTCTACATTCGCTCGAGCGTTGCGGGGGCATTACAGAGGCCGAAAGGCACCATGTTGAACTCATACAGTCCATCAGGTGTAACATCATAGCATCAGGCGCTCCGTAGGAGACACGGTATGGTCGTTGCCGCAGTGGGGAATGGGAGCCCGCGTCGATGTGCTGCGTGACAGTTGACGTGCGTTCAAGAGAAGGCTGAATAGCGTCGAAAGAAAAACTAAAATGGTACAGGACGGCGATAAACTCCGAACGCTGCTCTGGTGTAAGGCCGTCAGCGGTGGATGGGTTAAATATGTCGCTGCAAAATTTCTCGGAAGCAGAAAGAGCGCGATGTCAGTAAGGGCGTCGCGAGAACTAGCATCTGGCACGTCGACGATGGGAAGGGATTGAATGGCTTGGACATGGCCGAGACATTGGCCACGAAGCAATGTGAGCGGAGCGGCACAAAAGGTTGCAGACAAAAATATGGCTGAAACCAGCCGAGAAATCGAGGGCCGCGAAGAGAAGCAGTACAGTATTTTTGCGAGGAATGTCTCAGAAGGGGCGAACAAAGCAGTGGTGCCAGAAATGCTTCTACAGAACACAGGTAAAACAACAGCGGCGTGCGGAGGAATGTCGGTCTCCTCAGCGACTACTAATTTAGGGTGATGTTCGGCAGAATCGTCTGAATGGAGATCGCATGCAGGATGGTAGCACAATGAACTCGATAATGTACAGCATGTCCTCAATTACAACTCGGGCTGTACAAGCTGCTAACCGCTGAACTTGCTGCGCTGCTGCAGTACGGGGAGCTACGCCTGCAACTGGCGTCATCACTTTCCGGATGGAACGACAGAGTCTTTCATTTATAACACAAACGGCGGCACCAGTGTCCACAAGGGCAACAGTGGAGACTCCCTCGACAGAAACAGCAATTACGTTCGACGGAGAAATGTGAGGACTTCGACGCTGTGACGGCGACGCAGTTCTTGGCTCATGAACTGCGGCGTTTAGCTTTACGCTTCTGAAGGCATGCGACGACGACGCATTGGGGAGAGAGAGCGCCGACGTGGTGACGTAGAGCGTCGGTCGAAGGAGGCATGACGATCAGGAGCGCTTGGAGGTGATCCTGGAGTGTAGCGGAGCGGTGGCTGGTCGGCATAGCGAGTCATTGGTTCATAGTGATATGAGCCGGCCAACGGGATGTGGCGGCGACAGTAGTTAGCGATGTGTCCGGGGCGGCCACAGGCAAAGCAAATTAGTTTGCCGTCAGGAGTACGCCAAGGGTTTGCGGCCACGGGGCCGGCGCAAGGAGCGCGTACGGAGTGTGCGCGTGCAGTAGCTGGCGTGGTGGGAAAGCAGGGTGCGTTCGAGGCCAAGCTACGACGTTGGCGTACGTGAGAGGAGCAGCTACCGGATGCGGCTGATTGGGCACTGGCACAGCGTCGGCAATTTCTGCTTCGACATCCTGCCGAATAGCGGAGGATAGGTAAAGAGCAGGTCGCGGCTGGCGCTGTTGCTGAGCAAACTACTAGTGAGAGAACTTTATTAAAGGTCCTGAAGGGAGCCTGGGAACCCCTTACGGGGGCCGGCCCGGTGGCTCCGACCATGGGGGGACTGGGAGTCGGAGCTCGCCAGCCACCTCTTGGGCCTTTGGATGGCCTGGTGTTGAAGGGCCCTGTCGGGGCTCCTGAGGTGGTTGATCCAGTCGTCCTCGGTGGCAGGTGACCCGAAGCTAACATTTAGCGCGGGACACTGCCACAGCATGTGATTTAAATCGCACTTTGGATTTTTGCGGTTATGGAATTCTGGCCTTATATTTGGGGGAGAGAGATAGAAACGAGAAGGGAAAAGTAGGGAGGTTAACCTTATATCTGGGAGGTATTTGCTGCATATATAGTGGTTGGGGTAACTGTGCGTTTGCAGCAGTCTAAGCGTTAATTGTTGTGCTTTATTTAGTGTTGGGCGAGGTGAGGGCAATTCCTTTCTAGATAACCTATAGTGCGAGCAAATCTCGTGATGGGAGAGGAGTGGCTCCCGGTGCGTGTTGGTGCTCCCGGAGGCCGGTGAGCCGACCCGCATCCCCGCGCGGCGCAGAAGATCTCACGCGAGGTTATGGGCCAGCTCATTACCATTGGGGACCCCTGGTTGAATGTTGAGGCTTTCATGCCCCGGGAACCAGTGTATATGCTTGTCTACGTTTATTTGAGCGGGTGCTTAAGGCCGCCTGGCATAGTGTACCGCGGCTGTATGCCAGTGCAGCGGGTTTGGAGTCGGTAAATATTGTGTCGCGCTGAGGGAGGGCTAGAGCAAGGGCAATGGCCACTTGTTCGGCCTCCCAGGCTTTCTTTGTTTGTATGGTAAGAGCATTGAGGGCTGTCCCGTTAGGGGCGACCACCGCAGCCGCAAAGTAGGGTTTGTCTACGTATTTAGCGGCATCTCGAAAGCCCCGTCTGTCGCGTGTAGGGTGGCCGCTTTTAGTAAGACTTGAGCGCGTGCCGTTCTTCGAGTCTGATTATGCACTGGGTGCATATTCCTGGGGAAGGGTAGTACTGTGATTTTAGTGCGAAGGTGTTGCGATAATGGTGTTGGATCGTTGACTTGAGTTGGGATAGGAAAACTTATGTGTGAGAGTTCCCGGTCCGCAGCTGTCGAGGACAGGCGTATGAGCTGGAACATTCTTTGTGCTTCTGTGATTCCTTTCAACATATTATGTACCCGAAGGCCTAGCAGGCGCTGCATGCTTATCGTCATGGGTAGACGAAGTATTCGTTTCGTGCATCTTCGGATGAGGTTGTCCACTTTAGTTTCATTGCCCTTGCTCCACGGGTGAGCGCAGGCAACGTAGTGAACATGGCACATTAAGAACGCATGAAAGATAGTAAGCTCTCTTCTGTGACTCCTACGTGCCTGTTAGCGACGCGTCGAGCAAGGTGAATGACTGCCTCCACATTTTTGGTGAGATGTGTGATTGTTAAGCTGTTTTTGCCATTCTCCTGCAGAGTAACACCCAGAATTCGAACCGTCGACACTATAGGGATATCCGAGCCGTCCGTTGTGGACAGGAGTATAGTTGGTTCGCCGTTGTTGGGGCCGTGTTGTGGTGGCAGAAGCAGCAACTCGGATCTAGCTTCCGAGAGTCTGAGACCCGTGGGCTTTAAAAAGTTTTGTACTGCATTGATTGCTTCCTGAAGGCTTGCTTCGATTTGTCCGTCGCTGCCTCCATTGCGCCAAATAGTAATATCGACGGCGTAGAACGCGTGCTCTACGCCTTCGATGTGTTTCAGCTTCTGCAAAACTTGTCTGAGGGCTAAATTGGAAAGAAACGGTGAGAGCATCGACCCTTGCGGGGTGTCGCGCGGGCCTAGGTTGTAGGTGTGTGAGTTAGGATGTCCAACTTTAAGTGTAGCCATTCTGGCTCTTAGGAAATAGCAGACGTATTCGTAGAAGCGGCCGCGTAGGCCTGCCACCTGAATCTCGTGTAGCATGTGAGCGTGGCTTAATATGGCATTGAAAGATTTCTCTAATTAGTCGAGAGCTAGAATTGCTTTGAGGTCTTTGCTGCGAACTCTAAGTAACGTCTCCTGTAGCATGAGGAGTACGTTCTGCGTGGCCATAGCCGGCCTGAACCCGACTTGATTGAATGGGAAGAGGTGCTTTTGCTCTGCATGTTTTGTGACTCGGCGGAGAATGACCTCCATGACCTTGCCAACACAGGATGTGAAGAAAATGGGTCGTAGAGAGTCAAGCTCCAGGGGTTTGTTCTGTTTGGGAATGAGAATGACGGTCGCGGCCCTCCATTCTGGCGGGATGCTCCCTTGCTCCCAAACCTTATTCATGTGGGTGGCTGGTGATTCAATGTCATTGTCAGCCAGGTTGCGGAGTAACTTGTTGGTGACTCCGCCAGGACCCGGGGTTGACTTAATGTTGAGCTTTGCTATTACCGCGCGTATTTGAGCGCTGGATCGTGAGTGGGTCGTGAGTGGCCCCCGCGTAAGGTGGGTAGTCTTCATTCGAGCTAGGTCCTGTGCATAGATACCGGGCTGCTGCAGCTCCTAAAACTTGCGCATCTTTAAGTTGATGCCCTCACGCTTTGTGTAAGAGTCTATCTAGGGTTAGTCGTTGCTCTGACTTGGTGCGCTTGTCGCCGAGCAGGTGCTTGAGAAGGTCCCATTTTAGACCTTTTCTCATGCGTGCGTCGAGCGAATTGCACACCTCATTCCACTGTTCGCGTGCTAGTGTCCGGCTGTACTCTTCAAATTGTCGGTTGAGCAATTCAATTCCTTTTTCATAGCCTACGATTGTGCGTTTGCGTTCTCCATCTTTCTTGAAGACTTTTGTGAGCCTCCAGGAGATGTGGGAGGTGGCTGTCCATGTGTTCGATGTTGCGTGTTGTAGAGATATTTTTGGTAGCTTGTTTTACGTCCCACTGTAGTCTCGTAAAGTGTTCAGCGAGGGAAGAGTAATGGTTGGTGTCTTGATTACGAATTTGCATAAAGAAGTCCCAGTCTACTATTTTAAAGTGCCTGGGCTCGGTGCTGCTTATATTGAATGTAGTGCTACAGATAAAGTGATCGCTACCTAGGTTAGCTTGCAGGCTAACCCATGTGGGATTCGATACGTTGCGTACTAGGGTCAGGTCAGGGGATGAGTCCCTGTGATGCAGGTTCTTTTGTTTAAGACAATTCCGAGAACCCAATAAAGGACCAATCCGTTTGTTGGATAACACACACAAACTTTTAATAAAATTAAAATGAAAAGTAAGCCATAAAATAAACACTCAAAAGACATTACGGCATAAAACACACTTAGGGCTAGGATGGCGTTAATAACTGGCAAGTTTGTGCAGGCAGCGGATGTGAGTGCGCTCTATAGTCTCGACGCGGCGAAACGGAGACGAGATGACGAGAGAAGCAGCGTCGATCTCACCAATGGTCGGGGTGTCGGATCGTTGACCGGGCGACCAGAGCGTGGCAGCTCTGGCTTGGAGGGACAAGGCAGGCGGCTTGGTGGCACGAGCATACGGCGGTGGCGTTCTGGCCGGGCAGCTGGTCGTGGAACTCGGGCCCGTAGCCCGACAGCTCACTTCTGCCCACGGGCACAGAAGCTCGCCGGCCTCGGGCAGCAGTTGACGATCGGACAAAGTGGCGATGCCCTGGAAGGCAGGCGGCTTAGCGGGACGGGCAGACGGCGGCGGCGTTCTGGCCAGGCAGCTGGTCGTGGAACTCGGGCCCGTAGCCCGACTGCTCAGGTTCTGCCCACGGGCACAGACGCTTGCCGGCCTCGTGCAGCAGTTCGCGAATGGATTGAGTGGCGACGCCCAGGAATAGGTTAACAGAAAGCCCCGGTCGGGTGAAGTTCTGGTGGCTCGGGTGTGAAACCCGACGGCCGGTCTTCAACCCCCGGTCCGGTGGCCGACCTTCTCCTGGTGCCGCTTCTGGAACACACCCCCTCTTCTGCCAGCGCGGCTCGTTCTTCTACCGGTCTGGCCGATTTGTCGTTTGGTCATTGGCTGCTTGAGGCTCCGTGTTGTCTTGCGATTGGATGCTTTTCCTTTTATTTTCTTCTCTTGCGCCGCGGGTTCACGTGCTGGCCGCTCTTCGACGTTCTCGTCTTTCAGCCAGCACAGAATTCACCTCGGCACGCGCACTCCTTGTCGTCTGCTTCTTGTTGTCTCAATCCACCACACCGTGTCGCGCACTTCACACACCACAGTCCTGTGACCCTGAGTTACCTATGTGCGTAGGGGTAGAGAGGTCGTTAAGTAACACTAGATTGTGTTGAGTGATGTGTGTTTGTAAGTGGCGTCCTTTTTGTGTTGTGCGATTGTATCCCCCGTCTACGTGGGGGAAGTTGACGTCCCCCGCTATCTGCGTCGCTTTAGTTACAAGTGTGGTGAATTTCTGTACTGTGTGAAGGTAAACCGTACACGTTCAGGATAAATATAGATTGCTTAATGTGAGCGTTGGGAATGATTTCTATCATCTGATGCTCTATTTTGAGGTGTGGGCGCGTTGCATGTGTCGTGTAAGCGTAAGGCTTAGCCACACAGGTGGCTATGCCTCGAGCTTTGTTCCCACAGACGGCCTCGACTCTGTATCCACGAAGAGCGAATCGGTCGATACGCGTTTCCTGCAGGAGAATGACGGCCCGTGGTTGGGTTATAGAGCCAATGAATTGTTGTAATGTTTCTCTCCGCGTACGGAGAGAAACTTTTCTAGTATCGCGTATATGTTAGCTGTAAACCGTTCAAACTCGGATTGCTCTTCGGCCTGAGGCATCAGGCCTGCTCATTACTTAGAGCCGCGTATAGAGACGGAGCCGCTGCTAACGCTACCCTCGCGCGATGAGGGAGCAGGTTGTTTTGCTAGCTCTTCTTTGAGCGATTGGATTTCTTTAGCCTGCTCCGCATACATCCGTTTTAGCTGTGCTAGTTTTGGCTCAGGTTGCTGTGGCAAGTGTCCCTGACGCTGCGCTGCGCGGGTCTCACCTTTGCCTGCCAGCTTGTCGGCCCAGGTAGGCTTGTCAGTGGGGGTAGCAGTTCGTGGTCCTGGGAGAGGTCCTTGAGGTTCGGTAGTCTTGGCAGGAACCGGGCTGGGTCCTGGGGTGGGTGTTTTCTGCTAGTCTTGCTTTCGTCGGCGACGGCGCTGACGACGGCGGCGCATCAGGTAAGGGGTAGCGATGTCGGCATTCGCGGTCGTCCGTGCAGTGTGCTTCACCGCATAAGGCACACACTGGTTGATTGCACACGGATGTGTTGTCCGTTGGTAAGTGTCCGTATTGGTCGCATACCTTGGTTGAAGGAGTGGGGCACACGTCGTGTCGGTGGCCCACTTGGCCGCAGTTGCGGCAGTTGTCGATTTGACGCTTGTACAACGTGCAGCGGTAGGTGAGCTGGCCGCAGTAGACGTAGTTGGGCACTTTGAGCCCGTTAAAGATCAGAATCACCATTGCAGTGCTCTTGATGCGGCGCGCTCCCAGTAGGCTTGCGTAGCACGGTTGGATTAGCAAGCGGTTGAGTGCGGCGTCGTCGAAGTCAGTGTCGACGCCGCGAATCACGCCTCGGCTCGTGATACCGGCAGGTGAGAGGTAGGCCGTCACCGGGTGTCTCTGGTCGGTGATGATGATCTCGGTTATTCGACTGTACGCTGCTGCATTAGTAACGCTGTGCGTACTGACGACAAAATATTCTGCATCAAGTTGGTACAAATAATGTCCTCCTCCGTTACCAACGGCGCTAGCTGAGCTGCCATGGTTAGTGCGGCGAGAAGCCTAGGCGGGCTGCAGGCTAGAGCACTGCACGGGCCGATTTTTTCAGCCCGGCCCGGGCCCGTTTTTACGTTGGGCGGCCCGGCCCGCCCGAGCCCTATGAAAACTTTTATGGCGAGACCCGGGCCCGGCCCAGGCCCGGAAATAATCTACGTTACCCGCCCGGCCCGGCCCACCACCCTTTTACCTTAGGCCCGAGCCCGGCCCGAGCCCGACTTGAAACCGGCCCGAACCCGGCCCGAGACCGAAAAATAATGTTTTTCAGAGTTGAGACACCCGAGAATAACTTGCTGCACATTACATGCACACCACCAGAAAGCCCGAGCCCGGCCCGGGCCCGCGTCAAAAAACCCGAGCCCGGCCCGGGCCCGAGTCAAAAAGCACACGCCGTGCCCGAGCCCGGCCCGAGCCCGTGAAAAATCTGTGCTACTCGGCCCGGCCCGGCCCACGGGCCGGGCCGAGCTCGGGCTTTCGGGTAAGCCCGAGCCCGTGCAGTGCTCTACTGCAGGCTTGCACGTTGAGGCAGCCCCCCGGACGGACGATGACTCGATTGTGACTGCGTGGCATCGCCGGCAGCCGGCTCGCAGCTGCGACGTGTCGTAGAGTAGCGTTAGGCTTCGCTTTCGCGCCTCGTTGCATTCCCGGCTGGCAGGCTGCATGTGATTTCTATCGCGATTCTTGCCGTCTTTTGAGAACGGAGAACCATCTGTTTCCTTGTAATTCCTCAGCGGTGACGCCGTCCCCTTCCATGATAATCTGCTGCGCCATCTCGCAGCTCAGGAACGCGTATGGCGCCGAGTAGGTCGGACGCGCACCGATCGGCTCCTGCTTTATCTCGATCTATTGAAGGTTTATGAAGTGGTTGCCCGTGAACTTTGAGTGCATTATTTCAGTGAAGTGCTGCCGAACACGTGGATACCATTTTTTGAGGTGGGTGGACTTTCTGAGAATTTATCGCCGATCTTGTGCCAACCAGGCCGAACTGAGTGCTAACACTAACTCTAAACGCAACGGCGCCAGTCGCGGCGAGACGCTGGGCCTGCTGCCGCTGGCCTGCGTTAGCCTGTAGGAGCTAGTTCACCGCTTTTTCTGAGATGGATAGTCAGGACGATGGGGACGATTCAGCCCCCGAAGGTTTTGGGAAAGATTCTGGCTGGATAACGGTCGCCAAGCGGCGCGTTTGCAAGAACGCTGCCGCGCGTCTTTGCGCCAACTCGTCCACGGCCCACCCTGACGGCCAAGATACGCTGCAGAGCCGAAATAGATACAAAGATGCTAAAAGCAAGATTCTCCGGGGCAGCAAGATGCCACCACTACCGAAGGACGAAATGAAGATTGTGGTCAGACCCAGAGGCGGACTGAGTGTTACCAAGGCAGGCCCCACAGTGGTCGCAGAAGCCATATGGGCTGCAACGGGTATCAGTACGACGGAAAGAGAATGGGACACTATGTGGCCCAATCCGATGCAAAATGGGATGGTGATCAGCACATCTATAGCCACGAACACGCGGTTTGTTACACCGCTGTGGAGAACATTACAGTCGCCGGGCAACAGCATGAGGTGAACGCGTATGTTGCTGCGCCGCACGCCACGTGCAAGGGGGTAATTCGGCGCATCGCAATCGAGGACGGACCTGAGGTAATTGACCGGAAGATCGTCAACCGGAGAAATCCACTCGCGCTAGGTGCCAAAAGAATCAAGGATACTGGAACTGTGGTGGTGCTGTTCGAGGGATACAAGGTCCCAAATTACGTTGCATATGGGGGCACCCTGATCAGGTGCACGCTTTTCCGCAAACAGATGGATGTTTGTTACACCTGTGGACGCCTTGGACACCGCTCCGATGTCTGCCCGTCACCAGAGGAAGTGGTATGCAGGGGATGTGGAGTAACCAATCCCGATGAACAACACAGCTGCGATCCAAAATGCAAGTTATGCGGCGAGGCCCACCTCACCGCAGCTAAGGAATGCAAGAAACGCTTCCAGATGCCGTACGTGGTTCGACGCAGAAGAGGAGAACGCGCTCGCAACGCTGAGCAGGAGGAAAGAAGCAAGCCATCACCACCCTTCAAGGATGATCAACATTTTCCAGCTATCTCCGGTGAAAGGCACCCACGCTCTCAAGAACTGGACTCATCAGCCCCATCCGGCACCCGAGGCCGTTCCCGATCTAGAGGGCGATCCAGATCCCGGGGACGCTCCATATCCCGGGGGCGCTCCAGATCCAGAGGACGGACAGCGTCCAGAGGGACGAGAATCCGCATCAATTCCGGAAGCCGCATTAGGCCTGACAGCCGCACCAGGTCCAGTTCCAGACCCAGAGGGAACCAGACTGGAGCGGTTTCTGGATCGGCGGGAGCGACCACCTGGGCTGATATTATCCGTGGACGACAGGCAGAGGTGAGGTCGGGGGCATCCTCAGAGCATGCGACAGGAAGCGCGCATAAAATAGCACAACTTGAACGCGAGAATGCTAATATGAGGGAAGTTATTAAAAAGCTTACGTCCGAAATCGCGGAGATCAAACACGCGAGAGGAACGCGTCCTCCGCCTGCGTCCGCTCCGTTGGAAACACCCCAACCTATGGAGGTGCCCATAGCGGAGGGCGAACATGATGAGGCGAGACCCTCTAAGAAACGAGCCATGGTTCATGAGCAGGATAGTCTTCCGGGACGCGTAAAGTCAGAAATTCGCGAAATGTTTTCAGCGCTTAGCGACAGTGTAAGGCAACTGGCAGAGAAGGTCTCCCAGATACAAAGTGAGATGGCCTTTCAAGCTCAAAGTATGAACAAACGGGTATCGAAATTAGAATGTTTCCTAGAGAACGTGATGTTGCCAATCTCTGGTCCTAATGTCAATGTCGTACCACATATTACCATTGGGCCCTCTATAACTAGCGACAATCCATCCGCAGAAAATGGGGGCAAAGGTAGAGAGCAACAAGATGGCGGTCTCAAATGATTTTTTTCGCATTTGGCAATGGAACTGCAGGGGCTTTCTTAAGAAGAAAGCGCCTCTGCAGCAGTACATTCGCAGCAATCCCGAAAAACCGCATGTAATCCTGATTCAAGAGACCCTGTCTGCTGAAGTGAATTTATCGGGATATCAATCGATTATCGGTCCAACTGGGGGGGAGAGGTGTATGCACCCTTGTAAGTCGTGAGCTCACGTACATCACTCACGACCTCGGAATGGCAACCTGTAAGGCGGAGCATGTGATGATAGAGATCATACCAGGCCAATTGAGACGTCACAGCGTTTTCATTCTTAACGTGTATAGTAGCCCCAATGACCTTCGCCAGCGTTTCAAAGCACTTCTAAGGAAGGCAATCAACCTCGCAGGAACTAATCCTTTGGTGATAGCCGGAGACTTCAATGCCCCGCACTACACGTGGGGCTACATGTACAACACGGTCAAGGGAAAGGAGTTATGGCAGAATGCTACAGACTTGGACCTTACGCTCGTCACTGACAAGTCTTTTCCGACCAGATTGGGAACATCTTCCTGCAGGGACTCGACTCCGGATTTAACGTTCGTCAACAATTTGGCTAAGGCGCAATGGACTAATACTGCTGTTGATCTTGGCAGCGATCATTATATCCTTGCTACACACTTTCCGACAACCCCCAAAAGGCAGAAGGAGTTCTTCTTCACGGATTGGAACAAGTTCCGCAAGATAAGGAATGAGCGCCCACCTCCAATCACCAGACTGAGCATTGAGCAGTGGATGGACCAGATCAGGGAAGATATCAAGAGTAACACTCACAACATATGCACGGACCTTCCCGTGGAAAAGATGGATAGTCGCCTCGCCCATCTACTAGAGGCTAAGCAGTCACTCCTCAATCGATGGAAGGACCAAAGGCTAAATCGTAGACTACGCAAAAAGATTGCTGAACTCAACAGAACCATCGAGGAGTACTGTCACACCCTCTCAAAGCAACAATGGGACGAGGTGTGCAACTCGGTTGATGGTCAAATGCGGAACGGTCGAAACTGGAATTTTTTAAAGCATCTTCTGGACGACACCAACACAAGGTCCAATCAGCAGCATGTGATGGCAAAGCTTCTGCATACAGCCACAAGAGTCAAGACCACTGAGGACGTCCTGAACAGCCTGGTGGAGAAGTACCTCCCCGTTGGTCCCCGGCAAGAGACATCGGTCGCCTACGCAGACTACCTTGGGCCACCCAACTCCGACCTGGATGCAGACATCAGCACGGAAGAGGTTAGGAGGGCGCTACATGAGCTTAATAGCAAGTCTGCCCCTGGTCCCGACGGTATCACAAACAGGACTCTCCGAAACCTGGACGATCACTCGATAGAATACCTGACAGAAGTCATCAACGAGGCATGGAAGGAAGGTAAGGTTCCGGAAGCATGGAAGCAGGCGCTTATAGTACTCATCCCCAAACCTGGCAAGTCATCAAGCCTGGACAACTTACGACCAATATCGCTCACATCCTGCGTTGGCAAGGTCGCGGAGCATGTCATACTCAACAGGCTCACTTGGTTCATCGAACACGAGGAACTCTACCCCCCACACGATGATTGGCTTCAGGGCAGGTCTGTCCACACAGGATGCCATGAAGCTCATCAAGTGTCAGATAATCGACAATGACACGCGGGACACTCGGGCCATCCTTGGATTAGATTTGGAGAAGGCTTTCGATAAGATATTCCATCCATTTATACTGCAATCTATATCCGAACTTGGTCTGGGAGTAAGATTCCATGATTACGTCCGGTCATTTTTGCACCGAAGAAGGGCGACTCTCCGCGCAGGAGACATGATGGCGGAAGAGGTGGAGCTTGGAACAAGGGGCACTCCACAGGGCTCGGTGATCTCGCCGACTTTGTTTAACCTGACCATGATCGGCCTTTCCAGGACACTCTCGCGAGTCGAGGGCATCAGGCATACCATTTATGCGGATGACATTACCATTTGGTGTGTTGGAGGAAGTGACGGACAGGTTGATAGTGCATTACAGGAGGCCATCGAAGTCACGGAGAACTATCTTCGACCCACGGGATTGAACTGTTCGGCTAAGAAGTCGGAGCTTTTACTCTATCGCCCCATAAGAAGAAGTCGCAAGCCCATGGGCTGGATACCACAGTCTGACAGCACCATTTCTCTTCGCACGGGCAAGGGAGACAAAATTCCTAGGGTCGACGCAATAAGAATACTCGGCATGGTAGTGGAGTCTACTGGCTCTAACGCGCAAACGATAAGCAAGCTCACGACCAAGACGGAGAACGCAGTACGTCACATCCGAAGGGTGGCTAACCGCCATCATGGCCTTAAAGAAGACAATCTGTTACGGTTGATTAATGCCTTTGTGCTTTGCCACTTTGCCTACGTGGCGGCTATGCACCGATGGCAAAGAGCAGAGAGGAACAAACTAAACACGTTGCTCAGGAAGATAACAAAGCGAGCCCTGGGTATACCGATCTTCACCAACACCAATCGTCTCCTCCAGCTAGGCGTCCACAACACTCTAGAGGAGATTGCAGAGGCTCAGGAAAGAGCGCAACTTGCCAGACTCTCCATGACCGCCGCCGGTAGGAGGATATTACAAGAGCTCGGCTACCCACCTCCTGCAGAGGCACCAAGAAAATGCCAGTTACCACGGGACATACGAGATTCGATCTCCGTATCGCCTATACCAAGAAATGTACATCCTGACTATAACAAGGATAGAAGGTAAGCAAGAGCTTCCACCATACTCAAACAGATCCAGGCAGAGGGGCGTAGAGCCTGCTTTGTTGACGCGGCTGCATATTGGAAGGGGTGCTCCTTTTCTGCGGTAGTGGTGGATTCCAAACAGCGACTCACGAACTGTGCATCTGTACGAACCGGAGATCCGGCGATAGCCGAGCAGGTGGCCATTGCCTTGGCTATGCTTGATGACAGCAGCGACGTCATCTACAGTGACTCACGGTTGGCCATTAGGGCATTTCAATGTGGAGGGATCTCAGAACAGGCCTTTGGGCTGATTCGTAAGGCAGGTCCGGATAGAATCAAGCATCACTTGCTTACTTGGTTCCCAGCCCACGTTGGGCACATGGTGGGTGTCCCCACGAACCTCAATGAGACGGCCCACGCTGCCGCGCGCGCACTGACTGACCGCGCTGGCGCTGTAACGGCCGAGGAGAGAGTTACGGATGGTAGGGACGCGCCCGCCACTTATAATGAACTTATTAAACACTTCTATCTTTCGCGGCAACAATACCCTCCTCCTCACCCCAAGCTCACCAGGCCTCAGGCACTGACATTCAGACTTTTCAGACAGAGACCTATCCCAATCTGTTCACGTTACATGCGATATATCCGGAGATTCACACTGATGATGCTTGCCCTGCTTGCGGGAATAGATCAACACTTTCGCACATGTTCTGGGGATGTATCTTCATAGCAAGCCCTGACCTCAGCTCAGCTAGGTGGGAGGCGGCTCTCCGCAGCCCACTCCTGGCTGAGCACCGTTGGGCTGTCCAGCAGGCCCACGATGCGGCCGGCAGGCTAGGCCTGTCGGTCCCGACGTGGGAGCGGCCCGCGACGTGCTAATACGCGTTCTGCAGGACTGAAACAATAAAAGTTATTCAATCAATCAATCAATCAATCTCGCAGCTGTCGTGCGAGCGCCGTAGGCGGGAAGGCTAGGCCTAACCTCGCCTATAGGCTGAGCTCGACGGTGCAGGAAAAAGGCCTCTAAAATGATGAAAAACGAGCACACCTTGGTGAACCAGATGTCGAAATGTTCAGGTGAACTTAGCGGATGAGAATCCGTGCAGCTCAGGAAGATTCTTGGCGGTTGACTGGTCAAAATTGGCATTCGCAGCGGAGCGCGATGTGAGATGCGTCCGCTCGCTCCGCCCGACCACTGAGAGCTGCCGAGCTACTTCGTCGCGTATGGACGCCTGGAGCTGCGGCAGCAGTGTTGGTCCGAGTTGACGGCCAGGCCTGCGAGGCTGTCGTCGATTGTAACCAGGCGACGAGTCAAAGCCCGCTGTTTCCAGAGTTCGTCGTAGCTCCGACACAGTTTGATTAGTTTCACTACGCTGGTTGGGGTTTTTTGCAAGCAGCATCTGAAAGACGTCATCGTCAATGCCTTTCATGATGTGCTTGATTTTTTCAGATTCGGGCATCCACGCATTGACGCGCTTCGGGAGGTCGAGAACGTCCACAATATAGCTTGTGAACGACTCGCCCGGCTGCTGAGCGCGCTGGTGCAAACGCTGTTCGGCGCGCAAATGTCGTACGGCGGGGCGCCCGAACACATCTATGAGGGCTGCCTTGAATAAAGACCAGGTGGAAAAATCTCCTTCGTGGTCTTTAAACCACAGATGAGCCATAGTTGAAAAGTAGAAGATGACATTCTTCAGTTTAGTGGCGTCATCCCGTCGATTCTGGACGCTTACCCTATGGTAAGACGATGACCATTCCTCCACATCACTGTCGTCGCTGCCGCTGAAGACGACCGGATCCCACAGGTAAGGCACCCCGGAGCAGATGACGGGGTGGAGGGGGCATGGACGGCGGGGGCGTGGTTGCGCCTTCGGGCATAACGAGACGAAGCGTACGGGTGCGGAGTTCCTAGATGGAAGCTTGGCAGCTTGTACCAAGCACCTCCATCAATTCAAATGAGGTTTATTGGCCGGAACAGGCTTAGATGTAGATGCTTGGGATATACTGGCAGGGAACGGGCGGCTAGAACAGTTACGTCGGGGAGCACTTTGAACCGTAACTTCGGCGTCGTCTTCCGTGAAGCGATCACGATTCTGCTGCTGTTGGTGGTGTGCATCATCTTCAGTGCATGGTGTACGTTACACGGTTGTAATTCTCCAACCAGTTCTGCAAATTGTCACCGCAGATCTCAGAAGACATCTGTGGAGCCTTCTCAAGGCTGCTGACGGTCCACGATGTTCTGGTGTTCTGACAGGAGGAGGCTGCAGTGCTGGGCTGTTGCTCTTGCGGCGTGGCTGAGAGCAGTTGGTACAATCAAAGACCCGAGCAGTGCTTCATGAAAGCAGACAAGAGAAAGCTTCTGAGGGCAGTAGATTTTGGGACCCAAGAGCACCACTTGAGAGGCAGCCACATAGGTCGCAAACCTCTTTATTCAGCGAGCACGTGGCCCGCTACAATGGCGCCGCGCTGCGACGATGAATAAGAACAGAGGAGGACGCATTTTAAGGCTGAAAGTGTGACCGCCACAATTTCCAAGTACATTTTTGCGATGTCAAAGTGTCACATGACCCATTGAGCGAAACAGCCGGCGTCTGTAGTTTGTAGCAGCGGAACGCCACCTAAAGTCCCATTGGCTTCGTGGCCACGTCACGAGGACGCTTCGACGGAGCAGAGCCGGCGAAAGGGACACCTGCTGCAGCCATAGGGTGCCAGGTGTTGCGGGAGAGGACAGGGCATTGCCGCGACGCCACGTCACCCTGGCTCTCGGAAGTCTACGTCATGCGTGCTTTCCTTGGCCGCTCAAGCTCTCGCCTGCGTTTTAACAGTGCCTCGGTAAGGCCAAATAAAAACCCGCCACGCGTCTCAACGCGCTCGCTTCACCGCGAGGAGTTCATGGCTCAAAGGACCACTCAGCAACGTTCAATTGAACTATAATGCTTTCGCATTTAAAACTCATAAGAAGTGCTTAGGTATACGATTTTTTTATATTGGCCCGTGCGCCCGTTTTCGCAAAGAAAGTTTGTTGCCTTAGAACTGCAGGAGAAATTAGATGCCTATTAATTTTCATACGTGCTAATGCTGCGACCATGTAGAAAAGAGCACTTATGAATAAAAAGCCTCAGTATTGGTCTGTGGACTTGTAAAAGTACGTGAAAGATAGTAAAGATTCGTAATGAATTATTCTGCTCTTTACTCGAAACAATTTTTCAGCGGCCTGTAGACTCTCCCTCTTGTTACCTAATTGAAAGTTAGCTATTGCGGCTTCAATTTAAACGAGGGATCAAAAATATCAGTTAACAATTATCGTGCACTGCTACTGAAAAGTGTTTTATGCAAACTACAAACAAAACATAAACATTACTTCACGAACAAAAATATTGCATTACAAAATCAACTGATCCTTATTAAGAAACATGTGTTAAGTTTTCCTAAACCACAGGATCAGCACTTGGGAATGGCAAGCACCGAACTTCTCTTCCGTTTTAACAATAGATACTAAACCAGACATGACATAATCGTGACGTATGGATAACGAGAGGTGAGTAAATATCAAAATTAATTTTAAAATGTATATTGTTAAAACGCCCACGTCCTATCATCGTGATGTAAACGCCAAAGCTTGAATGAATTCGGCATATGCTATTTGATCTTTAGCGCGTGTTCAAGGGAAAACTTCAACTCCCCTGAAGAGAAGTTGTGAAAGCAGGTCACTGAGGTTCTACTTACTACAGCTATCTCCAGAATGCGTCAAAGATTATTTGTATCTTTTTTCTGTTATGATTTTCAGCGCACATATACAATAAAGTATGGAAAAATAGATATCAGTGGTAGGGTATGTCGGTGCATGCATGGACTGACCAGCAAACTTAATAAGGCATACTGAAGTTCATTGTTTATTTTGCTACTGAACTTGCGTATACATATTCTATTCATTAGGGTGACCCAGACTTCTAGAAAGCGGCTGCTTCTCTGACCGTCTTCGTAACGACCCACCCTACAGCAATGGGAGGCAGCACTGTCGAGTACCGACTCGACAAACCAGCTCGGACTGTGGTCGACCGAGTGAGAGCGGCAGCGAAGACCACTAGACTTCTTGTATAAGGGGACCACCCAGCGCAGAGCCGAGGAACTAAACAAATTTATTCTCTCGCTCTCTCTATCGTAACGAGCGCGTTATTGTGCAAAAGCAATTGCGGCTGAACTAATGTTGCGATCACTGTCGACGGTAATAGGTTAGTATTTAATCAATATGACGACACAAGGCATGAACGATCGAAACGAGTTATGCGTGAGGCGCGTGCTGCAGTGAGACTCCAGAGCTAAGGACACTCGACGCCATCTAGCGCCGTCACCGCGAATCCTGCCCGTGGCCTCTGAAATGCACGGCGCGTCCGTGCGTACAAACTCTCAGAAACGCATCGTGTGGAAACCGCGCTCCTCTCGTGCGTCTTTCTGTAATCGCTGCGCCATCTGGTGGCACTGCCGAGAAGTCCGCGCGTGGCCTCTGAGACGAGAAGCTTGGCGCACACGTGCCTGCGAACGCTCAGTATTGTTCCCTCGCTACCTCACACCCAATTTCACATACTTGGTGACTCAAGTTGCGAGAGGTTCGTCGAAGCGCGGCACATACTCGGTGAATTCATGTCGCATCTCACTAAGGCGTTGGCGTGGAATATGTTCATTGAAAAAGCGGCACATACCCAGTGCATTTATCCCGCAGCGCGCTAAAGCGTCGAGTTGATGTTCTTGAGGTATCCTCATCAAGTGTGCCCGATTGCGCTCACCTTCGGAGAAATTTAAGGGATATTTTCCGTATACTAGAGCAGCACATTCCCAGTGGCGCACACCTACTTATCCAAGTCGGCATCAAAGCCGTTCATTGAAGAGCAGCGCACACCTGCTGGCGCATATCCAGTGACTCAAGTTGGCATAACAGAGGTTCTTCGAAGACCAGCACACCTCGACTGGCACATACCCGGTGCTGCAAGTCGGCGTGAGATAGTTCCTTCGAACAGTGGTGCCAACCAGTCCCGCGTCTACGGCGATCCATGTCGGCGTGAGAGATTCGTTGAAGAGCGGCGCGTATGTACACTGTGGTACATACTCAGGGGCCCAAGTTGGTCCGATGGTTGGTTGCGAACCCTGTTATCTCACCACAGCAGCTCGATGCGGTAACCATTCGACCACGGACTAATCAGACACCTAGGTAGGAGGAAAAAACGGTTAGACACGAACATACATACAAACATAGATAGATAACAGAAAAGCTATAGAAAGAAAACGAGATAGATAGATAGATAGATAGATAGATAGATAGATAGATAGATAGATAGATAGATAGATAGATAGATAGATACATAGATAGATAGACAGATAGATAGACAGACAGACAGACAGACAGACAGACAGAAAAGGAAGTATTTTCCACCGATCTGTCCTCACTTTTACGCACTAACCCTAGAAAGTTATGGCGAGCTGTTTCTCCTGACCATGGCTGTAATACTGTTACATTACATAACGCCGACAATGTTCCTGTCTCTGCATTTGAGTGTGCTACTACTTTCAATTCGTTTTTTTTGCTCTGTTTTCACTAATGACGACTGCTCCTCCATTCCCTGTGTCTCCGACCTTAATTATCGCTTCATGTCTCCTATAAGTATTAGTGTTGATGGCACCTCGAAACTAATACGCGATTCTAAAGTGTCTACATCGTGCGGTGTTGATAATGTTAATTCTAAAATCCTAAAAAACACATCAGCTATGTCCAGTCAGATTTTATGCCATAATTTTCAGCAGTCCTTATGAACTGGTCTTCTTCCTGCTGACTGGAAGATAGCCAAAGTCATTCCGATTTTCAAAGATGGAAACAGGCACTCTCCTGGTAACTACAGCCCCATTTCGCTAACATGCATTTGTTGTAAGTTTCTCGAGCACCATCATTGCCTCCCATATTTTCAACCATCTTGAATATAATTACTTTTTCTTTCAAAATCAAAATGGTTTCCGTAAAGCGTTGTATTGTGACAATCAACTATTGGAATTTACGTCAGATCTAATATCTAATAATAAGATCAGAATAATAGCAAAATTATTGACTGCATTTTCCTTGACTATGCAAAAGCCTTTGACAGAGTCGCTCACTGTCGCCTAATAGCGAAATTACCTGCTCCTAGGATCGACTCATTAACATTATCCTGGATTCGCAATTTCTTATCCAATCGGCAGCAGTTCGTATCTGTGAATAACTTTAGCTCCTCTACATCAGTAGTAACGTCAGATGTACCGCAGGGTAGTGTATTAGACCATCTTCTTTTCTTAACTTTTATTAATGATTTACCCAGCAGCATTTCTTCCTGTATACGACTTTTTGCACATTGCTTAATTTACAGAACCATTGATTGTCATGGTGATCATTTAACTTTACAAAATGACCTTCACTTAGTTAATCAGTGGTGCGACCATTGGCAAATGTCACTTAACACATCTGAATGCTGCGTACTTTCCTTCACTCGCGCGAAATCAGCTCTTAAGTTCCCGTACAAAATCTGTTCGGCTGAAGTTCCTCGTGGCTCTACTTACAAATATCTTGGTGTTCATTTCTGTACTAATATTTCCTGGTGTACTCACATCGAGAAGATATGCGCTAAAGCTAGCAGAACTTTAGGGTTTTTACGTCGTCATCTGCACCTTTCCCCCTCTACCATTCGACAACAGGCCTACCAAATGTTGGTGTGCCCTCAACTAGAATATGCTTCATCGATCTGGTCTCCTCATCAACAGTACCTAATAGACAAATTGGAATCCATCCAAAATCATGCTGCCCGCTTTATAACTTCTAATTACAGTTGTCAATCTAGCATTACCCAAATTAAACGTGATATTTCCCTTCCAGACTTGGATTCGATATCCCGCCGCTCTGTTGCCCTTCTATGCCTCTTTCATAAATACTTCTATAACTCGTGGTCCAGCCGTTTGTGACTTGAAATTCCTTCTCGCACATCTAGTCGACTTCATAATCATCTCAGCTTCAGGCGCATTTTTGGCCGCATACAGTCATTCAATAATTCTGCATTGCCACGCGCCATCGCACTATGGAATAACCTTCCAAATGATACTGTTTCAATAAAATATTTTGCCAAATTTCGTGAACAATTGCAACTTCGTATGTTCTCTTGACTTTGTATTAATATATCTTTTTTTATGATTACCAGTGTTCCCATTTGCCTTCCAATGAACAAATTTACTTGTTTTTTCCTACTATGTAGTTCTTTTTATGCCTTATTCATTGCCTTTTTTCTGTAACCCCCCCCCCCCTTACGCAATGCTCCACTGGAGCCTGTGGGGTAATATGAATAAATAAATGAATAAATGAATAAAGGTGCTCCGGGGTATGTGGAAAGGTGTAATGGTTCCAAGGCCAACATTTGTAAATGCGGTTGTTTGCTTAAGTCAGGGGTACATTCATGACTCGACGGCAACCAAAGGTCAATGGGACGCCTCGCATTAGGCGCTCATGGGAAGACTACTAATGAAGCTGTCCAGGGTGATATGGGCTGGACAAATTTGAAATAGGCTCAGAGCAAAATTGATTTTGAAGAACGACTCAGGAATATGGAAGAAAGTAGATGGGGTGCAAGAGGGGCAGGGGGTGTTCAGGTATTTGTACAGGCAAAACATTAGGTCACAGTGGAGCAAAAGAACTAGGAAGCTTACCAGCAAGTATGCGTCCGGTATGGTCAGGAACACTGCAACAAAGAACGTCACACCCAAAGTAAGAGAGGCTGAGACAAAGTCATGGGTGGCGGCAATGTAAAAGAAACCTGCTGTGTAACTTCAAGGGAAAAAACTAAATCAGGAACGAAACAATTTATGATAACTCAAAGGTAAGCTCCTTACTTTTCGAAGCGAGATCAGGATGCCTTAGAACGCGTAGTTATAAACCGAGGTACACCAAGGATGAAGACGCATGTGCTCGCTGCGGTAAAGCTAGCGAAACGATGGAACATGTTTTATTGGAATGCGAATAAATCTATCCAGCTGCCAGTCTAGGCTCCTCTGACCTCCTTGAAGCCCTTGGGCTCATGGATAGCGCGGGGAAAGTAAACATGTCCGCTATAGAGATTAGTAAGAGGCGGTTGGAGGTTTGGTGGCAGAAAATAGGGAGAACTCGAACAACGGAAACGTCCAAAAACAGAGTTCACAGTGACGGTTGAAAACGTTTGATGCTTAGAATTCTTTGTAGTTGTGTGTTTTCTAAAAAAAACAAAGGTAGGACATTAGGCAATATAATAACATGATCTTGGTGGCGCAAACCCACCAGCCCATTTCAAAGGGGACGTTTTATAGCGTCCATCCATCACGCGTGAAAGATGTTCATTGAAAAGCAGCGCATACCCAATGCATTTGTGCCGCAGCCTTCTAAAGCGTCCGGTTGCTGTCCTTGAGTAACCTTTGTTACGTGGGTTCACATCAGATAAAACTGAGCGGATCTTTTTTGTCATTGTCGAAGCGGAATATTCCCAGTGGCACAAGCCTGTTACCCAAGTTGGCGTCAATGACGTTCATTGAACAGTGACACGAACCTACCAGGACGCACCTAGTAACCTAAGTTAGCATCAAAGATGTTCGTTGAAGACCCGCACAGACCGAATGGCACATATCCAGCGCTCTAAGTCGCCGTCAGGAAGTTTCATATAAGAGCGGTACATACCTAATCCAGCATCTGCTTGAGCTTAGTTGATGAGAGTGACGTGTGTTCACACTGGCACATAGTGATTCAAGTTGATCCGGTGGTTGGTTTCGAGCCCTGTTACTTTTGCAAAGCCTTCACGGACGGTTTGTGAGAGGTTCATTTGAAGCAAAGCAGTGCAGCCGAAAAAAAAATGGCAATGTATAGCTCTTGTTGCGTACACTGCAACAGGCCCCATGGAATTCCAAGTGGATCCTAACAATTGTTTTGGTATGGACATTCTCTCTAACCGAATCCGCCAATTAACAGTATCTGGTAGAGAGCAAGGCAGTGCACGCAATGTCAAGAGCCCATCCTGATGTCAGTGAGTAGGATATCTATATGTATACTACCTGGGTGCAAACGAACATCTGTCTTAACATTTGCTGAACAAGTGCAGAAGAGATGGTCCCTCCAACCTTTGCACCTACCTGCTTCCAAATTACTGGATCGCAGATAGCTTATGTTGTGCACTGACCGCAACTAAAGCTTCGCGCCGTGCCTCTGGTAAAGGGACGGCAATCAACCTGGACAACATTAAACCAACGGCAAAGCATAACAGCTCTCGCCTCCCAGCGCCCGGCTACGTGCGTGAAATCGTTGCTCAAGGTACTGGTGAATGTGCTATGGCTGAAAACGCGTTATATATGTCATAATAACAGAGCGTGCGACTAACGTTTTATCGCGATAGCAATTATATGGACACTCGAAAGAAGAGTTCTGCCGTCGGAGTCGCCGTCGTCGTTGCCGTCGCCGTGAGGTTCCGTATGACGTCAATGGAGACGAAATCGTCGCCGTGCGCTGCCGAACGCTGTATGTGCGAGTGAAAGGGCGCGAGGGACGCGCGCTTTCACGGGAAGTGAACCCACGGCGGAGAACAAACGCGCGTTCTGCGCCGTGCTTCCTTAAGGGCTGCAGAAGTAGGCGTCTCTTTCCGCCTTTACAATCACCATATATGTAGAACAAACGCGCCTTCTTCCGACGCGCGAAAGGCCGTGGGGGGGGGGGGAGGGAAGGTAGGCGACGTTTAGCTGCGGCACGAAGTGCCTATTTATATCAGAGGCTCCGGCAACAGTCACCAACGCCGCACGCATTTTGTGCGAACGCGGGCAAAACGCCGACAGCGTCGACAACAGTTCTGCGTGTTGCCGGTGCTGCTGCATGTCCAAGTTTATACAGCTGATAAAGCTACTATCATTACCACGTATAGCTCTCCACAAATTTGCTATCGCAATTGGTGCTTCGCCTTCCAGGTGAAACTGCGACAACTTTTTCATATACGGCATTGCGCAACCATTTAAAGGTTGAAACATTTCCGAGGCAGTTTAACATCACAAATTAGATATACACACTACTTCAGTGATCATCATCATCAGCCAATATTCATGTCCACTGCAGGACGAAGGCCTGCGATCTCCAATTATCCCTGTCTTGCACTAGCTGATTCCAGCTTGCGCCTGCGAATTTCCTAATTTCATCACTCCGCCTAGCTTTCTGCCGTCCTCGACTGCGCTTCCCCTCTCTTGGCATCCATTCTCTAACATCCTACGCATTACATGGCTTGCCCAGCTCCATTTCTTCCACTTAATGTCAACTATAATATCGGCTACCCCGTTTGTTGTCTGATCCACACCACTCTCTTCTTGTCTCTTAACGTTAGGCCTAACATTTTTCGTTCCATCGCTCTTTGCGCGTTCCTTAACTTGTTCTCGAGCTTCCTTGCTAACCTCCAAGTTTCTGCCCCATATGTTAGCACCAGTAGAATGCAACGATTGTACACACTTGTTTTCAACGACAGTGGTAATTTCACAGTCAGGATTTGGTAACTTTCTACTTGTGGAGGACCAAGGTTTGTGTGCAATCCTTGTAGATATTTGCCAAGATATTCGCGTATGCCTCCTGTACTTCTTGATTACGCGAATCCCGGCCACGGCGGTCACATTACGATGGGGGCGAAGTGCGAAAACGCCCGTGCACCTAGATTTAGGTGCACGTTAAAGAACCCCAGGTGGTCCAAATTTCCTGAGTCCCCCACTACGGCGTACCTCATAATCAGATCGTGGTTTTTGCACGTAAAAGCCCATAATTTATTTAAATGTTTTCTTGATTGCGCAATGCTCTATGACTGCTGGTATCTCTACTGAATCAAATGATTTTTCATAATCTATGAAAGAGAGGGGGAGACCGCCAGAGGGCGCCGACTAGTACGGATGTGAACACATCGGCTCCTGCTTCTTCATATGTTTTCGGTTGGAAACTTGTGGTTCCTGTGGCTGAACTTTACGTCATTCCACGCAGTTTGTTTTGAGGACTACGCCGATAGCGGGCTTTTCTCGGTGAGTGGTCCTATTGCCAAATTTCTTAAGCTTTGCTGCCAGACCACGCTGAACGCCGCTAGGCCACCAGCTAGGCCTACTTCCCGGCGAAAACGCTGCGGAGGGGACTGTCGTCCCCCGCGGCCGTTCTTTTTCTACCACAAGATGTCTATGCAAATTGAAGTTGAAGGGGAGGATATTACCCCCGAAGAGTGCCTTGAATCCGGATGGACCACGGCCCTTTCGAAGCGCAAGCAACAAGGCGCGTTCAAGCAAGACGCGCATGCAAGTTCAGCACAACGTGGCGGCGTTTCCGGCGGACGCGGCACTCTCGCCAGCGTGAAGAAGCGTCTCGCCGTCGCATCGCGACTCCCACGCCTACCGAGGGAGCACTATAGAATCATCGTTAGACCCCGAGGTGGCCTGAACGTCAAGAATGTAAGCCAAATCAAGGTGGCCCATGCCCTGGCGTTGGCAGCGCAACTCACTCCGGCCGAGATAGCCGACGACATTGTGTGTTCCAACCCTATGCAGAACATTCTCATCGTGAGTACGCCAGTCGAAAAGAACGCCCGAGCATATTCTAGAATCGAAGCAATCATGGTCGGGAAGGCCAACTATGAGGTCAGCTCTTACTTGGCCGCACCGGACAACACATGTAAGGGAGTCGTCAGAGGCGTCGATCTGGACTTTAATCAAGAGCAGCTCAACAGCATGATTGTGCAGCCGAGAAACCCCAGAGCACTGGAAGTCAAGCGCATCAAGACCACTACAACGGTCGTCGTTCTCTTCGACGGCCTGAAGGTGCCCAACTACGTCATGTGCGGGCCAAGTATGTTACGGTGTACGCTTTACTGTCGACAAACGGATGTGTGCTACGCATGCGGAAGGTTAGGCCACCGGGCCGACGTCTGCCCGGCGCCCGAATATGTGATTTGCAGAAGTTGCGGAGAGCCATCGCCGTCCGAGGATCACACGTGCACCCCCGAGTGCGCCCTCTGTGGAGGGCCTCACCCTACAGCGGACAAGCTATGCAAGCAGCGATTCCAAGTTCCATATGTGGTTCGCAGAAGAAGACATGAACGTCAGTGCGCCAACCACCTGCGCCGACCGGCGCAGACCAGGTGCGGAGCCACAGCAGATCCCCGTCGAGAGGGCGCGCCGGCCAACTGACGCCACGCTCTTCGTCCAGGAATGGGCGCGCCTGCTCCAGAAGGCGCTCGCGATCCAGGGGACCGCCTGCCATTCGACTACAACCACCGCCCACTGGAGAGACCCGCTGGGCAGATTGTGTCAAGGGAACGTCACCCACGGTAATGAGGGAAGTATCACCACTGCCAGAGCATGGCGCGGCTAGGATCGCAGAACTCGAGCGCGAAAAACGCTTTGCTAGGGAGCGCCTTTGAGCGTCTTAAAGCAGAGGTAGCCGAACTAAAGTTGGCGGCCGCGTCGCCACCTTCGCTGTCGCCTCCCCCATCAGGGACGGTTGACATGCATATTGAGACCCCGTCGGAGACGCCTGCAGCTGGGCGCCCCGCTAAGAAGAGAGCCCTGTCCGAACCTTTACGAGATGAGGGATTAGAAGAGCTCAAATCTTAGTTTAAGGAATTCAAGACCGACATGAGAGAGTTCCAGACCGAATTAAGGAATACGCTCAAGTCACTTGGCGAGGCGTTCTCCGCTCTGAGCGTGAGGGTCGGAGCGCTCGAATCTGCGGTGGGGATTGGGTGGTTGGATTCGGCGGTTAGACAACCGTCTTTGAAATTATAAATCATGGAGGGTCGACCTAGCAACATCGTAATTTGGCAGTGGAACTGTTGTGGATCCCAGCGTAAGAAAGCGGTCCTTCAGCAATTCATTAGATCTCATCCTAACAAGCCGCACATTATCTTACTCCAAGAAACGTTGACGGGACCATTCACCCTATCGGGATATAGGTCTCACTGTCTTTTCGGGCAAGATAAAAGGGGCCTCTGCACCCTTGTGTCGAAGAAGTTCACCACCATAGTTCATGATCTTTCCATGAACCATTCTAAGACTGAACACTTGTTAATCGAGCTCGTACCAAACGGGCCAGCTTAGGAACAGCCTCTTCATTCTCAACATTTACAGTACTCCTAGGGACATGAGACAACGCTTCACGTCACTCATGTCCAAGGCAGTCGGAAAGGCGGGAGGGGCCCCACTCATAATTGCCGGAGACTTTAATGCCCCACACCAGGCGTGGGGATATCACCACACTAACGCAAAGGGTAGAGATCTATGGCAGGCTGCTTCGGACCACAACCTCACTCTAATCACTGATCCCTCCTTCCCTACCCGAATTGGCAATTCATGCTCCAGAGACACCACTCCGGATCTCACCTTTGTGGCCAACTCGAGGTCGGTAATCTGGCAAAACCTTAACGAAAGTCTCGGTAGTGATCACTACATTCTCGCTACCTCGATGGAAGTCCAGAGCAGGCCCCCGAGGGAATTTAAATTCACAGATTGGGAACGTTTGCGCACAATCAGGGAGCAGGGTGCTGAGGACCGCCAGTTACCGGAGTCTTTCGACCACTGGGTAGCACAACTCAAACAGGATGTGGCTGCGGCCACCAAGTTCATAGTTACTGATCTTAAGGTCGACAGGATGGACAGCCGTCTAGCACACTTGCTCGAAGCAAAAAACGCACTTCTAGTTAGGTGGAAGGGACAAAAGCTCAACCGTAGGCTCCGCAACAAGATCGCTGAGCTGAATCTCGAGATTGAGGAACACTGCCAGACGCTCTCTAGGCAACAGTGGGACGAGGTTTGTAGCTCGGTCGATGGCCAGATGCGCACAGGGGGCAAGTGGATCTTGCTTAAGCACCTGCTTAATGAATCAAACTCGAAACCCAACCAGAGAGGGGCAATCGACAAAATCCTCCATGTGGCCAAGCAGGAACACTCGGAACAAAAAATACTCGAAATACTCGCGGAAACATGTCTGCTGGTTGATCTCTCGGGCGGCGCCGACTATCCTCCTTACGGGGGTTCGCACGCGGAATCTCTAGACGAACCTTTCAGCACGGTTGAAGTGAGGGAGGCCCTCATGGGACTCAATGGGCGATCGGCCCCGGGCGCGGACGGGATCTCTAATAGGCTCCTTCGTAATCTGGACGATGCTTCCATACAAACGCTCACGGACGAGATTAACAGGGTGTGGGAACAGGGAGCCGTCCCAGAATCGTGGAAACTGGCGTCAGTCATTCTTATCCCGAAACCGGGACGCCCCCTGGTCTCCTTAATCTCAGGCCCATATCGCTTACATCCTGTATAGGCAAGGTGGCCGAACACGTCATTAACAAGCGCATTTCTAAACACATTGAAGAGCATGGTCTCTTTCCGTACAACATGATTGGCTTCCGGCCGGCACTCTCGACCCAGGACACCATGATGTTGATCAAACATCAGATTATCGACGTGCAGACGAGAGATGTCAGGGCAATCCTGGGCCTTGACCTGGAGAAAGCCTTTGACAATCTCTCGCACACGCATATTCTCAAATCTATCTCTAGTCTTCGCTTGGGGCATAGATTCCATGCATTCATCAGCTCCTTCTTCAAAAGCAGAAGGGCCACGATTAAGATAGGAGATCTCAAATCAGAACCACTCATTCTTGGCTCCAAAGGTACGCCACAAGGTTCGGTGGTCTCACCACTTTTATTCAACATTGCTCTCTGTGGGCTCTCCAAGAGGCTCTCTCAAGTCGAGGGCATAAGTCATACCCTTTACGCCGACGATATCACTGTCTGGTGTACGGGCGGCAGCGAGGGCAGAGTAGAGGAGGCACTCCAACAGGCTGTGGATTACACCGAGGCTTTCCTTAGTGGAACCGGACTCCGACTCTCTCCGAATAAGTCGGAACTTTTGCTGTATAGACCCAAGAGAAGAGGTGTCAAACCTAAGGGCTGGGTCGCCCTTTCGGACGTGAATGTAAAGCCTCGCACCAGCTCTGGTCATCTCATCCCTAGGGTAGAGGTCATCAGAGTTCTTGGCGTGCTTATAGAGGCTAATGGCACTAATGGGCATACCATAAAAAGCTTACAGCTATAACGGAAAACATGGTTCGGCTTATTACTAGAGTCTCCAACTCTCGAGGTGGCCTCAGGGAGGACAATTTACTAAGGATGTTCCATGCTTATTTAATGAGCAACATTACCTAAGTTGCTGCCATGCACAACTGGCAGGGTCATAAAAAGACTAAGCTCAATCTCCTGATCCGCAAGAGCATCAAGAGAGTGCTAGGACTCCCTTCGAGCACTAGCACGGAATGCCTCATGCAACTGGGTATTCACAACACTTTGGAAGAGATAATCGAGGCACAGCATACGGCGCAGATGGCCAGGCTCTCCTCCTCGGCCTCGGGCAGGAGCATCCTAACCGTCCTAGAATGTAATCCAGCTCTAGAAGAGGAACACAAACATAATCTCACTAAGGACCAAAGGGCTCACATTAGAGCACTGCACGGGCTCGGGCTTACCCGAAAGCCCGGGCCCGGCCCGGCCCGTGGGCCGGGCCGGGCCGGGTAGAGGCGTTTTTTCACGGGCTCGGGCCGGGCTCGGGCACGGCGTGTGCTTTTTGACCCGGGCCCGGGCCGGGCTCGGGTTTTTTGATGCGGGCCCGGGCCGGGCTCGGGCTTTCTGCGAATTATTCTCGGGCTTCTCAACTCTGAAAAACATGTATTTTCCCGTCTCGGGGCCGGGTTCGGGCTGGTTTCGAGTCGGCTCGGGCCGGGCTCGGGCCGGGCTCGGGCTTAAGGTAAAGGGGTGCGGCCGGGGGGTAGCTTTTCTGTCTATCTATCTATGTTTGTATGTATGTTCGTGTCTAACCGTTTTTCCTCCTACCTAGGTGTCTGAGTAGTCCGTGGTCGAATGGTTACCGCATCGAGCTGCTGTGGTGAGATAACAGGGTTCGCAACCAACCATCGGACCAACTTAGTATATACCACAGTGTACATACGCGCCGCTCTTCAACGAATCTCTCACGCCGACATGGATCGCCGTAGACGCGGGACTGGTTGGCACCACAGTTCGAAGGAACTATCTCACGCCGACTTGCAGCACCGGGTATGTGCCAGTCGAGGTGTGCTGGTCTTCGAAGAAGCTCTGTTATGCCAACTTGAGTCAATGGATATGCGCCAGCAGGTGTGCGCTGCTCTTCAATGAACGGCTTTGATGCCGACTTGGATAAGTAGGTGCGCCACTGGGAATGTGCTGCTCTAGTATAACGGAAAATATCCCTTAAATTTCTCCGAAGGTGAGCGGAATCGGCCCCACTTGATAAGGATACCTCAAGAACATCAACTCGACGCTTTAGCGCGCTGCGGGATAAATGCACTGGGTATGTGCCGCTTTTTCAATGAACATATTCCACGCCAACGCCTTAGTGAGATGCGACATGAATTCACCGAGTATGTGCCGCGCTTCGACGAACCTCTCGCAACTTGAGTCACCAAGTATGTGAAATTGGGTGTGAGGTAAGCGAGGGAACAATACTGAGCGTTCGCAGGCACGTGTGCGCCAAGCTTCTCGTCTCAGAGGCCACGCGCGGACTTCTCGGCAGTGCCACCAGATGGCGCAGCGATTCCAGAAAGACGCACGAGAGGAGCGCGGTTTCCACACGATGCGTTTCTGAGAGTTTGTACGCACGGACGCGCCGTGCATTTCAGAGGCCACGAGCAGGCTTCGCGGTGACGGCGCTAGATGGCGTCGAGTGTCCTTAGCTCTGGAGTCTCACTGCAGCACGCGCCTCACGCATAACTCGTTTCGATCGTTCAATGCCTTGTGTCGTCATATTGATTAAATACTAACCTATTACCGTCGACAGTGAACGCAACATTAGTTCAGCCGCAATTGCTTTTGCACAATAACGCGCTCGTTACGATAGAGAGAGCGAGAGAATAAATTTTTTTAGTTCCTCGGCTCTGCGCTGGGTGGTCCCCTTATACAAGAAGTCTAGTGGCCTTCGCTGCCGCTCTCACTCGGTCGACCACAGTCCGAGCTGGTTTGTCGAGTCGGTACTCGACAGTGCTGCCTCCCATTGCTGTAGGGTGGGTCGTTACGAAGACGGTCAGAGAAGCAGCCGCTTTCTAGAAGTCTGGGTCACCCTAATGAATAGAATATGCATACGCAAGTTCAGTAGCAAATAAACAATGAACTTCAGTATGCCTTATTAAGTTGCTGGTCAGTCCATGCATGCACCGACACCTACCACTGATATCTCTATTTTTCCATAGTTTATTGTATATGTGCGCTGAAAATCATAACAGAACAAAGATACAAATAGTGTTTGACGCATTCTGGAGATAGCTGTAGTAAAGGAGAACCTCAGTGACCTGCTTTCACAACTTCTCTTCAGGGGAGTTGAAGTTTTTCCTTGAACACGCGCTAAAGATCAAATAGCATATGCCCAATTCATTCAAGCTTTGGCGTTTACATCACGATGATAGGACGTGGGCGTTTTAACAATATACATTTTAAAATTAATTTTGATATTTACTCACCTCTACGTTATCCATACGTCACGATTATGTCATGTCTGGTTAAGTCTATTGTTAAAACGGAAGGGAAGTTCGGTGCTTGCCATTCCCAAGTGCTGATCCTGTGGTTTAGGAAAACTTAACACATGTTCCTAATAAGGATCAGTTGATTTTGTAATGCAATATTTTGTTCGTGAAGTAATGTTTAGTTTTGTTTGTAGTTGCATAAAACACTTTTCAGTAGCAGTGCACGATAATTGTTAACTGATATTTTTTATCCCTCGTTTAAATTGAAGCCGCAATAGCTAACTTTCAATTAGGTGGCAAGAGGGAGAGTCTACAGGCCGCTGAAAAATTGTTTCGAGTAAAGAGCAGAATAATTCATTACGAATCTTTACTATCTTTCACGTACTTGTACAAGTCCCAGACCAATATCGAGGCTTTTTATTCATAAGTGCTCTTTCTACATGGTCGCAGCATTAGCACGTATGAAAATTAATAGGCATCTAATTTCTCCTGCAGTTCTAAGGCAACAAACTTTCTTTGCGAAAACGGGCGCACGGGCCAATATAAAAGAAATCGCATACCTAAGCACTTCTTATGAGTTTCAAATGCGAAAGCATTATAGTTCAATTGAACGTTGCTGAGTGGTCCTTTGAGCCATGAACTCCTCGCGGTGAAGTGAGCGCGTTGAGACGCGTGGCGGGTTTTTATTTGGCCTTACCGAGGCACTGTTAAAACGCAGGCGAGAGCTTGAGCGGCCAAGGAAAGCACGCATGACGTAGGCTTCCGAGAGCCAGGGTGACGTGGCGTCGCGGCAATGCCCTCTCCTCTCCCGCAACACCTGGCACGCTATGGCTGCAGCAGGTGTCCCTTTCGCCGGCTCTGCTCCGTCGAAGCGCCCTCGTGACGTGGCCACGCCGCCAATGGGACTTTAGGTGGCGTTCCGCTGCTACAAACTACAGACGCCGGCTGTTTCGCTCAATGGGTAATGTGACACTTTGACATCGCAAAAATGTATTTGGAAATTATGGCGGTCACACTTTCACCCTTCAAATGCGTCCTCCACTGTTCTTATTCGTCGCCGCAGCGAGGCGCCGTTGTAGCGGGCGATGTGCTCGCTGAATAAAGAGTTCTGCGACCTATGTGGCTGCCTCTCAAGTGGTGCTCTTGGGTCCCAAAATACTGCCTTCAGAAGCTTCTCTTGTCTGCTTTCATGAAGCACTGCTCGGGTCTTTGTACCAACTGCTCTCAGCCACGCTGCAAGAGCAGCAGCCCAGCACTGCAGGCTCCTGTCAGAACACCGGAGCATCGTGGACCGTCAGCAGCCTTCAGAGGGCTCCACATATGTCTTCTGAGATCTGCGGTGACAATTTTCAGAACTGGTTGGAGAATTACAGCGTGTGAGTGCATTGAATCACTAGAGTAATATTATATTTGTAGTGAAGAAGAAGAACAGGGAGCAAGAGTAGTGGTGCGCTCTCATAGATGTAGGGCGCGAGCGCAGATCACGAGCTCTTGGCGTTGAGACCGTTGCTCTCTGGCGACTGAACTGGTTTTTCGCCTGCCGCTTGCCGTCAGTAAATCTCTTTCAAAGTGGTGGAGGCGCTGGGTACCCCCTTCAAACCTGGAACTCCGAAGCCGGACGTTGCCCACCACTGCTCCGACAATGCCTGATGACGCCACCCAGCAAGACGCGGCCCAAGCTCCATCGGTCATCGTGTCAAGCGCGCTGCCTCAGCGCGATCCCGCTTTCTTTAGCGGCACCGATGACTATGACGTAGAAGATTGGCTAACGTCGTTTGAAAGGGTGAGCGCGCACAACAAGTGGGACGACGCTACAAAACTACTCAGCGTCCTGTTCTACCTAACACACGTCGCAAACCTCTGGTTTCGTAACCATGAGTCAGACTTCGCCAATTGGACGGCTTTCAAGACGAGCTTCGCGGAAGTGTTCGGTCGCCTCGCAGTGCGCAAGCTTCGCGCTGAACAGCGTCTACGCGGACGTGCGCAGCAGCAGGGCGAGAACTTCACGAGCTATATTGAAGACGTCATTGACTTGTGCAAGCGCATGAATCCTTCTATGATTGAGCAAGACAGGATAAAGCACATCATGAAAGGCATAGACGACGACGCCTTTCATATGTTGCTGGCCAAGGACCCACGCACCCTGTCTGAACTCGTGACCTTGTGCCAGAGCTTCGACGAACTGCGTAAGCAGCGCGTCCTAGCTCGGCGGCAGACGTCAACAGACGATTCCCTCGCTGCGTTGACCATCAGCGGCGACCACACGGCGCTCCTGTCACAGATTAAGAAGCTTGTGCGTGAGGAAGTTGCTCGACAGCTTTCATTTTTTCCGAACACGCAAGTGCCTACGCCTAGGCTGACTCCAACCATCCGACAGGTGATACAGGAGCAGGTCACCGAGGCTTTGCCGTCTGCCTTTCAGCCGACTGGTGTCACCACGCCGCTATCATTTGGGGTGCCGTCTGCTGCTCCTCCGGCTCCTGTTGCCGCGCCTTTGACGTATGCGGATGCCGTCATGAAGCCACGTCCTCAACCAGTACTAACCCCTCAACCACCAATTCGACCACAGCGACGGTGCTTTTCGGGGCGCAGCCACAGTACGCAAATCCTTGGCGCACTGCAGACAACCGCCCGATCTGCTATGCTTGCGGAATTCCGGGTCATGTTGCGCAATTGTGTCACGACGCTTCGCGGCGACCACAAGTACGCCGAGATATCCAGACTACTCCTTCCGACCTCCCTATCGCACGCAGCCAGAACGAGAGCCTGAACATGCGCCCGTGATCACCAGCCCACTTCCGATGCCCAACCTCTTGTTGCTCGTCGGTCCCCCTCACCGCGCCGCCGTTCTCTTTCGCCTATGCGTCGTCGGTACAATACTGGTGAGGCGGAAAACTGACTACCGCAGCTTCTGAGGCACGAGCTGCGCCCTCGTCAACCTGTCTAAGTCCTCGATTGTCCCCCGCCAATGTTATTGAAGTGTTTGTTGACGGTGTACGAACTCTTGCGCCTGTGGACACAGGCGCCGCTATTTCTGTAATGAGCCATACGTTTTGCCGTTCTATCCGTAAAGTGACGACGCCACCTTCAGGACTTTCTCTCCGTACTGCGAGCGCACAATATATTCAACCCGTTGCAGCATGTACGGCCAGGGTGCTCATACAAGACGTGATCTACAGCGTTGAGTTCCTTGTGCTGGCCTCGTGTTCCCATGACCTGATCCCGGGTGGGATTTTTTGTCCCGTAATCACGCTGTTATCGACTGCGCTCGTGCTCAGGTAGAGTTCGCTGTGTTTCCCGAGACGCCTTCACCCATGTGGCCGGTCCTGGGGATAGAAAGCTTGTCGTCACCGCCGATATTGACCTGCCACCTCAGAGTGCCGTCATTGTTCCCGTTTCCTGTGCCGCCCTTTCCGACGGCACCGTTCTGTTCACACCATCTGACTTGTTTCGTCGCCGCCACAATACGTCACTGCCTTTTGCCATCCTCGCGCTTCATCAGGACAATACCGGACTACTTGTTTGCAACCCCAATTCAGGCCCTATGACTTTGTACCGAAATGAAACGCTTGGCCACGTTCAGCCTGTAGACGCTGCTGTTATCGTACCCCTTGACCCCTCTGTGCCTGAGATGAGCATCCGCTGAACGCCCTGACCCCTCACCTTGCGTCCGACGCCGTGCTCTCGGAATCTTTTCACCGTTCCATCGACAGCGACCTCGATCCGGCTGCACGGACGCAGCTTCTTGCCCTTCTACACGAGTTCCGCACTTCGTTTAATTACCGCAAGCGTCCCTAGGCCGAACTAATGCGGTTGTTCACACGATTGACACTGGGCCTCACGCTCCTTTGCGACAGCGCCCCTACCGTGTGTCACCTGCGGAACGTCGTGTCATTACGGAGCAGGTTGACGACATGCTTCAGCGCGGAGTCATTACGCCTTCTTGCAGCCCCTGGTCCTCTCTGTTGTACTGGTCAAAAGAAAGATGGCTCTTAGATTCTGTGTGGACTACCGACGCCTCAAAAGGTTACTCGCAAAGACGTCTATCCTCTTCCTCGAATAGACAACGCCCTCGATTGCCTTCAAGGTGCCGAATTTTTTTCTTCCCCCGCAACATTCTAACAGATGATGGACGGCATTTTACGCGGTCTGAAATGGAAGATATGTCTGTGCTATTGGATGACGTCGTCGTTTCTCCCGATTTCGCTAACATCTCTCTCGTTTACGCACAATTCTCCGCTGCCTTACAAACGCACGCCTTCAACTCAACCTGAAGAAATGTCACTTTGGGGCTCGCCGGCTAACCATCCTCGGCCACGTCGTCTCCAAAGATGGCATTCTCCCTGACCCGGAAAAACTACGTGCTGTTGCCGAGTTTCCGAAGCCTTCTACCCTCAAAGAACTTCGAAGCTTTGTCGGCTTGGCCTCTATTTCGTCGCTTCGTCCGAAATTTCGCCTCCATCATCGCACCGCTTACGAAGCTCCTCGCCGGCCCCAGCGACCTTTCCCACTGGACACCGGCCTGCGACGACGCATTTGCGACACTGCGCCGCCTACTTACTTCGCCCCCCGTGCTACGCCATTATGACCCTGCTGCGCCAACCGAAATACATACTGACGCCAGTGGTATCGGTCTTGGTGCAGTTCTCGCGCAACGCAAGCCCGGCTTCCCTGAGTATGTTGTGGCCTATGCAAGCCCGCCCTCACCAAGGCGGAAGCGAATTATTCGGTCACCGAAAAAGAGTGCCTCGCGACTGTATGGGCGTTAGGAAAATTCCGCCCCCATTTGTACGGCAGGCCTTTCGACGTTGTAATGGACCATCATGCCCTTGCTGGCTGGCTTCCTCAAAGATCCCCTGGGTTGTCTCGGTCGATGGGCTCTTCGTATTCAAGAATTCGACATTCGCGTCGTTTACCGATCCGGGCGCAAGCATTCTGACGCGGATGCGCTCTCTCGTTCACCCGTCAAATCCGAAGCAGGGCCTCCTTCAGCGGTAGACTTTTCCCTGGACGCTCTGACCATCACCGACATGCCTTCGGAATAGCGCAAGGACCCATGGATCGCGTCCCTCTTGAAATTTCTCTGCGCCTCTTCACCGCTAGCCAACCCCGTGCCCTTCGTCGACAAGCCAAGCATTTCGCAATACGCGATTCACTTTGTACCGCCGCAACTACGGAGGACGGACGCAAATGGCTGCCGTCACTCCGTCACTTATGTCATTGAGCCGGTCAACCCCTCCTCGGACAAGC
>NC_051159.1:42250497-42295470 GCF_013339745.2 Dermacentor silvarum | reverse complement strand
ACATGAAGGCCCGCCGTGTGACGGACCATGTGATTCGTCTGGCTCAAAGTTCAAGTGCGACGCGCATGTTCCAAACTGACTTTACAGACAATACGTTTGGATTTGCGTGTGCCGTTTGCGAAAGACTTTGGCATATATAGAGAAAACCAAGCTAAACAATAAGATTCACCATACCTCTCGCTACGCACCCCCAGGCATAACTGAGTTAAACCACAGCCATTTTTTTCTAAGCACACTGCTAGTTACACTCGCGCCTTATATCCGTACAGGGGCCTGACATTCCATTTATTATTCCGAAAGCAATTCTAGGTATACACTCGAGGCACCGCCGCCGCTGTCGCGCAGTCGCGGTCAGTTAGGTGACGCGCGCGTCCTAAGTTAGGTCTTCGGAGACGCGCAGTGTATTTCACTGTAAAATCGAGAGCAGCGTTCTGCTTTCAGCTGCTGGCGCTAACGTTGTGCGAATAAGCGCTAGTGTTGCTTCTTTTAAGCTATCTGCCGACCACACAATGGTGCATACAGTGGTCGGAGCGGATTGTAGATTTTAAGCTACGCACGCTGGCGATTTTCTGTAGAACCTCGCGCACCATTACTGCGCATCGCCTCCGACACCACTGGCGGTGCTCCTCATCATACCAGCGCTGTGAGAAATCTCACAGCTGCCAGAGCACTGTTATTGCTGCACTGGAGCAGTTACATCGGGAGCTGCGTCACCCCGGCATGTCGCCTATGTATTGTCAGAAGTACCAGACGAGTGCACCCTAAAACATTGCTATCACGGCCACTGCTTCCCCCTTCGGGTAATTGTGGCACCTTGTACTATGCCAATTTCCAAACGACCACTACATCGCCTTGGTAATTATGCCAGGAAGTGGGCGTCCGAAGCCTTGCCTCAAACATGGTTTGGCCTTAAACGCGGTTACGGCTTCACAAATAAACCTTTAATAGAAAAAAAGTCATCAGAAGTTGTCACAAAAAAGTAATCAGAAGTTGCCATTCACCCGTAATTCTTTGAATACAGTTTGCGCCCCTGTGGTGCATAAACAAGCGAATTAAGACCCAAAAATAAGGATTCATCAGGGAGGCAGCCGAGCGTCTTGTGCGTAAGGCAAAGGATCTATAGGTACTTGGCTACAGTAATGGGCGTAAGCAAATACGCAAGTTACATTTATTGCACGCATCACGAAGCTAACATACTTATGTTACAGCTAGTGGAGATGCTGCGGTCTAACTTTTCAATCGGGCTCGCTCCTTATCCGTATAGTGGGCCCGTTACTTTCGCAGGGGGTGTTTGTGCACTGGGGTACAGAAATAAGCCCCCTACAGGTAGCCCGGTACTGTACTGCTCAGCTTGAGCCCACCGCACTAGTACATGAATGCGGCTCATGCGCTCGTTCAAATATTACGCGTCAATACAACCAATGTCCGACATAACCAGTGTCCGACAAACTGGATCGATTACAAGTACATAGCGGCCACCTTTAAATGTACAGTTTCTAAAGCGACGGCCGAGTATCACATCAGGCATTTTGATTTATTGCCCCAGACACGCAGCAAAGGGGCATTGCTCCGCTTTCTGAGATCCCGGAAGATGATTCAACCATCAATGAATGCTGACTCACTTCTCACGCCGAGTGAATTTGCTGAGTTCTTGGAGAAAATTGGCCAAGGGCTTGAGAGCCGTTTTTCATCTTGACTCCCTTGGCGGCCTTTATTGCTTGACTATGTGGACGATTTCGAGGAGGTGTCACTACCGGAATTGGCCTCAGTGATTGTGAGGTTGCCTGCTACTGCACCCGGGTCCGGATGTGGTTGCCACAGCAATGATAAAACTTTTCTATAAGGAGTATCCTGATGAAATATTGGGTCTTGTTAATCATTCTATATAGAGAGAGGGCTTGGATACCATTTCAGTGGAAACTCGCTAAAGTAATATTATTGCTCAAAACTCAAGGTAGCGGATATACACCAAAGAAAAATACGCCTGTTGCATTGACATCAAACATTCTTAAGCTAATAGAAAGAATATTACATGTCCGAATCATGAAGTTCGGGGACGCCAGAGAACTGCTGAGCCCTTTTCAAATTGGTTTGCGAACAGGCTTGTCCATCTGGTGTGCGCACGCGGACACAGAGAGCCAAATTCATCTTGCACGATGCCACGGGCAATGTGCTGCGCTGGTCACGCTAGATGTCGCCAAAGCTTATGGCAGTGTCGAGCCAGTGGCACACCAACGGGGGCGGGGGGGCTTTCGGGTGTTGTAACCCCCCCCCCCCCCCTCATGCGTCCAGCCCCACCTGTCCAACGTGTACCTTCAGTGCTCTGCTCACATTGTCATTACAATTCAGGAGGTGGCTTGAGGTCGAATTTATCTGATTAACAAAAACACTCTACCACTGTCTTCTATATATGCTTCACTCTTCAATTACTTTGATTAAGACTCTGAAGAAATAAACATCGTCATCATTCTTGGTGTCAACATTATAATTATTAGGCATTTTATTTGCTGCTGGATTCTTCTGGCTAAAGCAAGGAAATTGCATATTATGCAAAGTGCTTGCTTCCCCCCCTCCTCCCCCCCCCCCCCCAAAAAAAATACACCCCACCCCCCTGGCAGAGATCCTGGGTGCGCTGCTGTGGCGAACATTCAATATTGTTGCGCAGAATGAATGCTCTAGGTCTTCCCGAGTACTTTATAACATGGACAGCCGAGTTCTTGAAGGTGAGATAATTCTTCTGTCTTAGGAATGGTATCGCATCTAGAAGGTGTACACAGACCCGGGGCGTACTTCAAGGGGCCGTTTTGTCTCACCTGTTTTTCAATATTGTTACTTAGTCATATCCCTTGTCATCCTGACGTAAAGACTTATGTTTACGCATATGATATTTCTTTTTTTTTTTTTGCTTCTGCAGGTGGCATTCAGTATCTTTACTGGACATTGCAAGGTTCACCACAATTGAACAATGACTGGAGGAAATTCACCTATCTCTTAACGTTAACAAGAGTGCTGTGCCGGTCTTTACGCTAAGGAGTCCAGTGTATCTATAAGAACGAATTCATCCCCCAAGTTGCAGAAACCAGTGCCTTGGGGTGATTTACGACAGCACACTCAATTGGCTACTGCATATTGAGCATGTTGCTGGCAAACGGGGCAGTGCTCTCGGAATATTGCGACAGCTGAGCAATAATCGGTCGGGAATGCGCTACTAATGCTATAAAGCATGTATGTCAGGCCAATATTAGAATTGGGGTGTGTTCTGTTCTCTGGGGGTGCCGCTTACAAAATTCGTCCCCTTGTTCTAGTAGAACGGAATGCCCTCCGCCTTTGCCTTGGCCTCCCCAAATTCGCATCGAAGCTGTACTGTACCTGGAAGCGCGAATGCCTTCTTTTATGACTAGGTTTCAACTACTAACAGTCCAAACATTTCTGCGACTGCATGAATCACATTTTAGAAGACACAAGAGAGTGTTTATCAGTCAGCCCACATTATTTTTTAATGTCCATTGGCCCGTTTTCATACGTGTACAGGTGGTTTTTGCGCAGGCAGTACTCGAGCCCTTGAATGTTAAACTCTATAACTCCAGCAAAGTCTCCTACGATATCTCTAGGAATTATTTTCGATAACACATGCACATATAATGCAAAATTTTTATCTTCGCGAATTCCCAATGACTTGCTTCAGTCATATTCAGACCAACGCTATAATAGCTACAGATGCCTCACAGAGCAATGAAAAGGGAGGTGTAGGAAGTTTTTCTCATTAGCTAGATTAGTCCTATTCGATTAGACTTCCTGGTTTTACTCCTATCTATACAGGAGAATTCTTAGCTGTAGTTTTAGCACTGTGCAGTGTGAACCCCTCTCATTCAACAATAGCTATTATCACCGACTCCCTCTCTGTGTTCATCGCTTACAGCCTGTAGTGACTGAAAAACTTTGCAAGCATTATAACTAGGCTCCGTCTCATTTGCGTTTGCTTCGTTTTGAATAGTGCGCCTAGGCACAAAAGTTTGCCTTTGAATGAGTGCGCAGACTCATTAGCAAAGCCTTTCCCGGGTGGCCTTTTAGATCTGCCGTTCCGCCAACCGCATATATCACTGCCGCTAGGTTTAGGAGACTCACGATGATAAAAGAGATATATAAATCTAGTGTGTCCTCACATTCTCACTACCACCACCTACTATTCCCTTGGAAGCGCAAATTCTGTCCAACACGCAACTTAGAGATTACACTAACAAGGCTACGCTGTCGTACCCCTACACTAAATTTCGATACGCACAGGACTGGTTTGGCGGCATCTTTTTATACAGTGCGGGGAACCAGAAACAATTGATCACTTTCTCCTTGCATACCGACGATTCTCCTCAGTAAGAAAAAGGGTGCTCGAGGTCCCTATAAACAAACTTGGCCTCAGCATGAACGTCCACGTTTTGCTTTCGTTTTGAGCGTCCACGTTGGGGTAAACCCACCAGAATGTTTGCACTGCGATGAAAAATTATTTTTTATCCTCCTGAGGCACGAACAGAACTATGGGACGTAATCGCTCTTCAAGGTGGTTTTTATTGTCTACTAGTTATGCGATGACTTGAAAAAAAAACAATTTTTAAAATTTATATACCACAGTTAGACGCCAAAAGCGGCTTCTACATGTCTCCACTATCTCCATCATCTCGTCATCTTTGCAATGGTAAGAAGTACATTTCATAGCTTAAACGCAGATATGACGATAGAACTTACTTGTTTTTTCGCCATGTTGTTGCCACGTCCGGTATTTTCACGCAGTCTCAGTGATTTCGAAACACAGATCAAGGTTTTTTTCACCCGTCTATGACAACACACAGAATAGATCAATTTAGTGTCAAATTTCTCGAAAGTGGATGACCAGAATGTGAATAAACCATTACTTTACAGTTATGTATGCACCCTAATTCCTACCCAGAATGATATTTCGTGTAATAACTTCCGAGTGAAGTTCAATAAAAAGTTGAAGACAATGTGCAATGTATTGTACAGGGGGTCTTAGGAAGGTATTGCAATCAGCTGCCTTTCTAAAACAGTCCTTTACAATATTCCTAACTTTTTCGATCCACTTTAGCATGAGTTTTCCACTTTGAACACCTATCAGACAAAATCTTCCCTTAGTATTTTCGTTTCTAAACTTTTTATTCAACATTCTCCAAACCGGCCGATCACCCATGCCATGTGGACAGAGCATCAGGATCTCTATTCAATCGATTGCATCTTCCGCCAGCATTTTCTTTTCTAACCCTTTAACAGCGAAGCTGTCTAAACCGGAGGTAGTCCGGTGGTGTACGCCCAAAATGTGGGCCGATCCTGGAGGTTGTGCAGAAAGGGTGCAAGCGCGATGGCACATACCCCTGTGAACTAGCGAAGCTGTTTAAGCTCGAGGATAGTCCGTCGAGTATACGCCGCAAAACCTCCGCCTGGCAATGACGTCACCATGCGTCGCATCGTTTCGCCTTTAGCCTGTTTCACATGCAAGCGGAGACGCGCGCGATTCCTCCGCCGCGGCGCAGTAACATGTTTCGAGCGGCGCCGACGGCACTATTAGCGGCGAGAACTTGGAGTGGCGCCCTCTACGAGTGACGTCACGGACAGGACGGCGCTCGCTCGGCTGCTGCGCGCGCTCGTTCCCTTCGTGCATGCTTGGAGTATTGGTGGCTCGAGCCGTACTTATTGACAGATATGTCGGCTTCTTTTTACTGTCATGCCTGAACGGCAGCTTCTTCTTCAAAACCGCGAGCCGTTAAAATTTGCTGCGTGGATATCGCCAGGTATGTAGCATTGAAGGGGCCTACTGGTTTTGCAATGCGTATATGCACAGTGTCTGCCCATAAACTTAGCGTAAAAAGAATGTCTGCAATTTCAACACACGAAGTTGTGTACGATGCTCCACAAAACACTTAACATTGTCTTAATGCTTAGCTATGAAAGACATTGCATTTCACAAGCAAAAAAAAAAAAACAGCTTGGTATTTGTATTTGATGTCAATATTATAAATGCGTGTTAGAAGGAAACTGCACAGCGAATCTTTTATGATTATTCTTATTACTATGGTGAGTTCTTCTAGTCAAATATGGGTACTTTATTAATACGTAAAAGGAAAAGTTAGGCACGCGTTTTGCATGAAAACGTTTGCTAATACTTTCACCGTTCTCTAAAACAGGCACCCAGGAAACGCATCGCTCATGGCTGTTAACACGACGGCGCGTCACATATAGTATGTACATACTTCACGAATACCATAACAGTAATCAACTGAAAGAACAGTTTCGGGGTTAAGATCGAGAGCCTATCAATTGCAAGCGAGAAAATGTTTCATAGTGACCCTCAGTTGCCTTTATCGACATCATGGCACAGCCCTTACGCAAATAAATCTACCGACTGTCGATATGGCGAGGATGCATTATTCGCGAAACCCATCAGTTCACTACAGCTTCGAATTGAAACCATGAAGCAGTTATTTAAGTGCCAATTGCAATGCCTATGTTATGCTCCAGGATATACAGCGCAGCTTATGCTGCGTTGAAGAGGAAAATTCAAACGCCTTCTGCCTCACCATATCTCGATCCTGCGCTGTCTAACTACATAAACTGATAACTATTCGCTTCGTGAGTACATAAAAGAGAAACTCACATGCCCGCCTCATATAGAAGACACCTCACGCCTCAAATGAATTCACTTGATTTTTGACCTCCACAGGGGAATCATTATATCTTCAATAAGCCCCATACTACTAATGAATGAGGCTTCGGCTTCTTTCTAGCTGCAACCATACGGTCCAAAAGGCATATTCAAAAAAAAATTTGGGCCGAGCAGCCTGTGTCAGTTCGCCAAACAGATTCGTGATGTCTATTCCTCAAGAAACAAGCGGCAGTAAATTGCACAAGTGAGTTGAACGTGTAGCACGGAACCGTGAATAAATATTGGTACAAGAAATGGAGCTGGACAGGTCATGTAATGCGTAGGATGGATAACCGGTGGACCATTAGGGTTACAGAATGGATACCAAGAGAAGGGAAGCGCAGTCGAGGTCGGCAGAAAACCAGATGGGATGATGAAGTTAGGAAATTTGCAGGCGCAAGTTGGAATACGCTAGCGCAAGACAGGGGTAATTGGAGATCGCAGGGAGAGGCCTTCGTCCTGCAGTGGACATAAAATATAGGCTGATGATGATGATGATGATGATGATGATGATGACATTCCTTTGCGTATACTGCAAATAGCTGTAAGCCTGAATTACCTTTACTTCAAATTACCGCTAATTAAAATTAACCGATGAAGAACGGCCTAATTTTGAGACGCAGTTGGTGATTTTGAGAAGCAAGTGGTGCTGATTGAATCTAAACTGCAGTGTCAGGTCCTCGTGTTATTGTCGAGCGTTTAAGAAACGAAAAATTAGATATTATACCATGCGCTACTCGTCATAAACAAACACGTTTTAATGGGTTAAAATCAAGGTAAATGTAGCAGTCACATGTAGCAGACATAGTGAAATGCTCGTTGCACCACTGCAGGTATGGTATCCTAACTGGATTCTTATGTGACATGTTCTTACGTTGATGCTTTTATTAGTCACGTGCTATTTATGCTTTTTCATTAGTCCCTTATTCTGCAATGTCTAGATCCGCGCATGAAAAACGCGCAATGGGCTGGTCTGAGCTCCTTCGGCTGGCATTTCAGCGTTGCCCTTGAGAAATAAATAGTCGTCTAACAATAAGCTCTTTGAATAAGTTTGCGCGAATGAAGACGTCGTAAAAATGTATTTGCGATGACCGTCATACGTATACAAGCACAGGGAACGACAGCGAACAAACGGAAACACTGCAGCAGACGCCCGGACAGTGCCCGAACGGCAGCAGACGACAGGCACGAGTCCGTGCCCTGACGTCACGCGAGCGGCGCTCGCAGAACCCCTGTAGTAAAGTCGCTTTACCCTGTAGGTCGTTCTCGGGGCTAATAGCGGCGGGAGCGGCGAGGTTCGAGCAAGTTGGAATTTCATCGCGGCGGCAGTGGCGGCAGCACGGCAACACTGCTTCCTAACCAATGACGGCCCGCCTCGCCACGTGACCAGTGGAAGACTAGTGCGGGAAAGCCTGCGCATAGGACGATATACGCAGCGGTGGAAAATGCGCGGCGGAAATGCATGTGACACGAAACCTCGCGAAAACCTTCGCAGCAACGCGCGGCTGTTCACTCCATTCGCTCAAGCGCTTGCATGTGAAACAGGCTTTAGCTTTGCCCAGGCTTTGCCGAGCCATTAGGTCACCGCGCAGTGCGGAGGGCTTGCCGCGGCTGCACTGATGCGGAGCTAAGCCGTGACGTCACTGCGCCGACCCACGGGATATATAACTCCACGTCCGCCGCGGCGGTACAAAGACCCTGCCGTCTCCGCGTCGAGCACATCGCCGCGAAGATGAGCGGCGACGTGCTCGAAGATGAGCCAAAGAAGTACGTCACTCACGAAGAAGAGGAAGCGCGGCGCGAAAGCCGCCGCGCCGCTACTCGAGAGTGAGTGAGACGACTACGGTCCGATACCGAGTATCGCACCGCCGAAGCGACGGCGAAACGTCCGCGATTCGCATAAGATCCGGTGTTACGAGCCCGCGAAATCGAGCAAAGGCGTTTGAGCGTCCAGTAACTTTAATGACCGAGTGTTCGTTGCTCCTTGGGCTGTCGATGATTTCGGGGTGATCTTGCGCAAAACGTGCCCGAGTCTCGAAGCATAGCTTCGCAAGAACTTGACCGAACCAAAATAAAGCTAGGTGGGTCTACAGCTTCGCTGTTGGCCCAGTATTCGCACCACTAGTGTGAAGTTGCCCCTAATATTTTTAGTCAACGTTTTCCAAACCGCCCGATCCATTTGGACAGTAGTAGTAGTAGTAGTGGTGGCGGTTTATTAAGGAAAATGACGCCTATTTCTGCTGCCCCATAGGGAGCACGGCGCAGCGTCAGGGGAAGGGGAAGTGGGAGATAAAGATGTGAGGAAGGGAAGAGAAGGTAAAAGCAGCAGTAGGCTCATCTGATCATGGAGGAGGCCGGTGATGAAGGCGATGGCCTGCTGGGGGCGAGCGCTTAGCGATGGGCGGTGATACCGTTCGACTCCACAAACTCCAGGAGGCTATTGAGAACTCGGAGGTGGGGAGTCGATGGGAACAGGAGGTCGCTGGTTATCGCAGCAGGTAGACCCTGTTGTCTGTATGCAGTGATGACTTTTGACCGCTCCTGTGCCAGCTCTGGGCAAGCACAGAGAAGGTGCTCGAGGGTCTCGGGCTCACCGCAACGTTCGCAGGCCGGTGAGCTGTAGCATCCCTTGGCGTGCAGCCGCGCCGCCATCCAGACACAGCCCGTGCGCAGTCGAAGCAACGTTGCGCGTTCCCTCCTGCTAAGGCCACCCTCTGGAAGTTGCCTGCGACCCTTGCCATTCGCCACTCTGGCATCCGGGTGAGCGGTTGCGCGCAGTTTTTTTCAGGTGCTGCCTCGAAAAACCAGAGGAAGCGACTGCTCGTGTGAGCGGAACTTCAGGATGGTGGGCGGTTTTGGCGAGGGTGTTCGCTTCTTATTTGGACAGAGCATCGGGATGTCCATTCAATCAATTACATCTTCCCTCAGTGATTTAGACAGAGCATCAGGATCTCCATTCAATCGATTGCATCTTCCCTCAGTGTTTTCTTTTCTCAATTTTTTTAATCGACGTTGTGCAAACCGGCCGATCCCCCATGCCATTTAGACAGAGCATCAGGAGTAAATATGACGGACTTGCACTTCGGAGCCACCGTATCACTTTCCTCCCTATTCCTGCATCTTTCACAGCCGTAACAAGAGCACAAGTGATCTTAGTGATTTCTGTCAAAATATGGCTTTTCTGCTTAACAGTGGCACTAAATGTTTACAGCAGAGACTGAAGTTTTCAGTATTTCAATCTACCCTTTAGTGGCATAACGTGAGCGTGACCTTGTAGAGCTTCAGGACTAAACGCTAAAGCTTCACGGAATGCACACACAGTTTTCACTTCATAACAGCCACTTCCATCCAAAGGCGGGTACGCGGTCGAGAGCATTCCGGGAACCAGCGTTTCTGTTCTCGTCACGCGTCTCTCCATGATGATGATAAGTGGTTCTTGAGGGAAAGGGAAAGGTTGGCGCTATCTTCTCTCCACGCCACAGAAATCCGCCGCTCCTCCTTTCCCGCTGCGTTGCTCTCACCCCAACTGTAGGCCAAGGTCTGTTCTAAATAATGGCATTGCATGCGAACCTTTGCAGGAACGCCCACCTTGGACAGGTAGAACGGTTGGCCCATCAACACCTTCCAGTGCTTCTCGGACCGGTCCTTGTTTGAAACCGGGGTGTAACTTGAGTTGAGCGCTTTCTTGTGGATGCGGCTAATGCGCTTATCTTCCCCCAGTGCAGGGTAGCAAACCAGAATCTTTTCAGGTTAACCTCCCTGCCTGTCCCACCCCATTTATCTCTCTCTCGCTCTCTCTCATGCGCTTGTCTCAATCGCCTGTGATTGCGCTAGCTGTGGAGACGGATACCTTCTGTCATGGCCAAAGGGGTTGGATAAAGATCTTGCTGCCCGAGTCTCTTCGCGCCATTTTTGGACCCTACCTGTCGAACGCGGGGGTGCCGAGACAGCGCGAACAAGCGTGAGCAAGCCGCGTAATTGTGAATTTTTTGCAACAAATCGCACACTTTTAGACGGTGTAACTCCTGATGAACACCCAATTAGGTGAATTATACCTACTATGATTGAGGTGAGCTCTCTCAAACGCGAACACTCCTGCTCGGATCAACGAACCTACTGCCGAGCTATGCCTCTTTGAACGCCACGCGCGAGGCGAGATATAACTCCAATTGCGTCATGCGTGTTCGCGACAATGGCGCGATCTACGCACACGGCACATGCATGATCGAGTAATAGTTTTTTATTGCAATAGCAATTATATGAACACTCCAAAGCGGATTTCTGCCGTCGCCGTGAGGTTCCGTATGACGTTAACGGCGATGAAATTGTCGCCGCACGCCGTATGCTGCATGGGCGAGTGAAAGGGGGGGAGGGACGCGCGTTTCGCGGGGAGCGAACGCACGGCGGAGAGCAAATGCGCGTTCTGCGTCGTGCTCCATGAAGGGCTACAGAAATAAGCGTCTCTTTGCTCCTTTACAATCACCATATATATATATATATATATATATATATATATATATATTGAAAGACGGAAGACGACCAGGACAGGCAGCACTGGCAGACCCGTTTATTCCACCGGCACGGCCGAGACTCAAACACGAAGAAAGAAACAGGGATGATGATGGCTATATACAAATGAGAACGATGAACTACGTGAAATATGCTTACACTAATTTCCCCCCCTCGTGGAAGCGGCCAACCTGGCCGCAATCTAAAGATCGGCTGAACGGGGAATAAAGTGCTTCATGCGGGAGACGTGAACAATTTCTGCACTACGACGACGGCGGTCCTCGACGGAGTGAAGCGGAGTGACTAGATAGTTCACTGCGGAAGTTTGTTGTAGGACTGTGTAGGGCCCAATGTACCGGTGAAGGAATTTTTCGCAAAGTCCAGGGGTTCGAACCGGCGTCCATAGGAGGACTTGGTCTCCAGGATGGAAGGCGATGTCGCGGCGTTTACTGTCGCAGCGACGTTTTTTTTCTTCTGGGTAGCGGCGGTGTTACGACGAGCAATTTCACGGCAATGCGCGAGTCGAGCTGCAAACTCTTCTGGGAGAGAGGTGTTAGGCGAAGCAGGAGAGAAAAAGAATTCGGTGTCGAAGACGGAGGAGGCAGATCGTCCATACACCAGGAAGAAATGGCTGTAACCGGTAGTTCGTTGTGTCGCAGTATTATAAGCGAATGTAACACAGGGAAGGATGTTGTCCCAGTTTGTGTGGTCAGGACGTAAGTACATAGAAATCATGTCAGAGAGCGTTCGGTGGAAGCGTTCAGTAAGGCCGTTGGTTTGCGGGTGATATGTAGAAGTGGTTTTATGCTTCGTATTAGTCTGCCGCAAGACTTCCTCGAGGACGTGGGACATGAAGGCTTTGCCATGATTGGACAAAAGAACGCGAGGAGCACCATGGCGCAAGACTATGGATTGCAGGAAAAAAATGTGGTTGATCCCTCTTATATAGGAATCGGTATAGAACACGAAAGTGAAACGTGTCTTCACAGAAGTAGTGTAATGTTTATTGCACATTGATATATAATGTCTATTGCTGTTTTGTGGCTAAAGCGCCCTTAGGCGTTGATGCACCCACGCTGACGCCTGGTGGCACGTCTCCTCCATCACGACTACCAACGTCGATGACCATGAGCAACCGTCGTGCATATGGAAGCTGCACTACGCTGCACACGCTAGCACAACGCGAAAGACGAAGCATGTAACTGACACACTAATACAACGCGCAAGACAAAGCACGTAACTGAATCGTCACCGAGTCAAATCAGCGCGTACAGCGCGTCGTAATTGCAGCCTCCGCGATCAACTTCAGAAACATTTCAGAGCTAATTGCGGAGGCCACGCTCCGCTGTGCTGAGTACGGTGAACGCCACTACCAACGCCACCTAGGTGGCGTTGGTAGTGCTTCTTGATGCCAGCGTCCCTTCGAATGCTGGCATCGAGGCGTCGTAGTGCTGAGACCACCGAAGCGTTCACTGTCGGTGCGCGTTAGTGTCATAATGCAGTACTTCTCTTTTCTGCTCGTAGGCGGCGGCACCGCCCCGAGCAAGAGCGCGGGTACACGGAGGAGTGTTAGATATATAAGGCGCGTCTGTGTAGCTCTCTGCAAATGCGTTTGTGGCGCAATGGGTTAAACGCTCGGCGATCTATCGTCGCGGACCGAGAGGTCGTGGGTTCGATTTCCAAATTTTGCATGTTTGTGGAACTTTTTCTTCTGGTTTCTTTCTTTGTATTATGTTCTATGACGTATTTCCGTGACGGAAATACGTCAGTGAAGTCTTGGTGGACCCCGGCATAAAACACTTTCGTGTTAAAAGTCAGCAACCTCAGAAGCAGCACCAGATCGAAGAGGCGCAGTCTCGGCGTATCTTGTTAAGTGGTCTACCGCTGTGACGATCCAACGGTGACCGGAGGGCGTCAACGGCAAGGGACCGTATAAGTCAATTCCAACGCACTCGAAAGAACCGGTTCGGTCGGACATGGCAGAGGCTGAAGAAAACCGGCAGGCGGGGATGTGGAGCGTTTGCGGTGCTGACACAACGCACATGAGGCAACGTATTTGGCTACCGTTGTGGACAATCCAGGCCAGAAGCAGCGGGTCTTGATGCGGTCGTAGGTCTTGCGGAAGCCTAAGTGGCCGGCGGCAACGTCATCATGAAATGCTTCTAAAACTCGAAGACGAAGGCAGCGAGGTATGACTGGGACCCACTTGTTACCCGTAGGGGTAGCGAAAGCGTTAAGGGTATCGATAGTGCCGGCGGCCGACGCAGGGGTGGTCATAGCTGTGGGGGTGGCCGGGCGGCATTTGGCGCAGGCGGCGACCGGAACGTAGCTCCAGGTAGGGCAGGAACGCAGGAGGACGTCGGGATCTTGACGCGCCTCCACCACTTTGAAAGACGGAAGACGACCAGGACAGGCAGCACTGGCAGACCCGTTTATTCCACCGGCACGGCCGAGACTCAAACACGAAGAAGAGAAACAGGGATGATGATGGCTATATACAAATGAGAACGATGAAGTACGTGAAATATGCTTACAATATATATATATATATATATATATATATATATATATATAAGCAAAACGCGACTTTCTCCGTCGCGCGAAAGGCCGTGGGGGTACGGGAGGGAGGGGAGGCGACGTTTAGCTGCGGCACCAAATGCCTATTTATATTTTTTTTTAAATGTTGTCACAGTTTCACCCGAAAGGCGAAGCATCAGTTGCGATAGGAAATTATTAGAGAGCTATACCACGGCCGCTGGATAAAAAAAGGAGTAAGGATAGTAGTTTTCTCGGCTGTATAAACTTGGACATGCAGCAGCATCGACAACACGCAGAACTGTTGTCGACACCGTCGGCGTTTTGCCCGCGTTCGCATCAAACGCGCGCGGCGTTGGTGACTGTTGCCGGTGCCTCTGGGGTCGGCTCGGAGGTTTTCGACGAGATCAGAACGGGAAACTCGTAGAGTAGCTTCGGAAGTGTTTACCACCTTCTCGCCTCGCAACGTTTTTGTATAAATACACATTTGGTGCCACAGCTAAACGTCGCCTCCCCTCCCTTCCTCCCGTCCCCCCACTGCCTTTCGCGCATCGGAAGAAGTCGCGTTTGCTCTACATATATGATGATTGTAAAGGAGGAAAGAGACGCTTATTTCTGCAGCCCTTCAGGGAGCACGGCGCAGAACGCACTTTGTCCTCCGCCGTGCGTTCACTCCCCGTGAAAGCCCGCTTCCATCGCGCCCTTTCACTCGCGCATACAGCGTCCGGCGCGCGGCGACGATTTCATCGCCATTGACGTCATACGGAATATCATGGCGACGGCGACGCCGACGGCAGAAATCTGCTTTTGAGTGTCCATATAATTGCTATCGCAATAATAACGTTGCGAGGCGAGAAGGTGGTAAAGACTTCCGACGCTACTCGAGAGAGAGAGAGAGAGAACTTTAATGAAAAGAATGGCTCAATGGCCTAAGCAGGGGTAAGGGTCAATGGCGGGTTCACAAGGAAAAAAACACAAAAAACAAGAAAACACTACAGATTCATAACCTGCCGGTCAAGCCGGCCTCGCGCACAAACTCCCATAAGCAGTTGATAGTTCGTCGGGCATCGGCCTGAGGGGGCGGCGTGGTCCATGCCTCCAGTGGGGTAATGCCGCGTCCCTTGTGCTTGTCTCTTACTTCCGCGAGACCGGGACAGTCCCACAATAGATGCCTGATTGTCGGTCGAGCACCGATGTCGCACGTACTGCACGTCACTGATGAAGACATCACTTTCGCCTTCGTCTCTTCCTCCTCCTCATTGTCCAAACGTTGCCTCTGATGGCCTCGCGTCTTCCTTGAAGCGGCGTACGCGCGCCACTTAGCCAGAACGTCTTCGGTGAGTGCTGCGCCCGTCCTGGCCTTATGCGCCAGGACTTGCGCGCCCCGAGGAAGCCCCTTGGGCAAAGGGTGGGCATTGTGCGGTACCTTCGCCTTCAGCTGCCGTTTGGCTTGCACTTTAAGTCGCTCGCGCTCCTCCTCCGGATCCAGACGCACAGGAGTGAGAGGGACTGGACCCAGGGGAGATTAGCGGGAAAATAACAGCTCGCTCGCTGCACTGTGGGCCGCACCGTTGTCGATGCTGCCCGAGTGCCCCGGGACCCAGTCCACTCGCATACCCATGCCGTAATCCCGATGAAGGGATGCGCATGTGACCTTAATATTATGCGCCCACGTGCCTACTCTGGGCGTCGCCGTGAGTGCCTTTAGGGCATCTAAAGAGCCCGTGAATATCGTGAACTCTTTGCCCCTGTGGTCTTCCGTAATATTTCCCGCCTTTTCCTTCAGCTTCTCTATGGCAAATAGGATGGACTGCAGTTCAAGTGCCTTAATGGTCGGTTCTTGCTGGTGTTGGTGAATCTGGACGTTTTGCTGCTCACCACTAACGACTGCCAGCGCCGCTCTCGATGTAGTAGGATCCCAGGCCGCATATGTGAAAATGGCGTATTCTTTGAAGTCAGCCCGTTCTGCAAGTTTGGATCGATAAGCGCCGTGGTACTCTTTCGTCTGCCGGCGTTTGACAGGCTTCGTGACTCCAACCTGCACGTCATCCCAAGGAGCAACAGCCGGAAGAACTTCCACCTTGTTTGGCAAGCGTTCTCCGTCTAACTCTAAGAGCTGCTGTCCAGAGCGTGTGTAACGTCGACGGCAGTCATGTCCTTCCTTGCGTTCTAAAATAATGTCCCTGAGTGGAGGAAGTCCCGCGTACCGGTGCAAGTCTTCCACTCGCGCATGGCGTGGAAGACCCGTAATCACTCTAAGACACTCCCGGTGCATTCTTTCGAGCTTGTTGTATTGTGCTTTGGTGAGGTCAAAGCATACCGCACCATAACAAGCCCTCGACTTAAGCACTGCCGACGTCGAAGTCCGAGCTGTATCGGTGCCAGCTTCACCGCGCTTCTGCGATATGCGTTTCACCAAGTGCAGAAGTTTCTTCCACGTAGGTTCTAGTTCTTTGAGCCAGGTAGCGGCTCCGCCGTCCTCGTGAATTGGAATGCCGAGTATCTTGACGTGGTGTTGTGGAGCTCTCTCAAGCTTCTGGCCAGCTAGGTACAGCTCGACTTTTTCCTTTTCTTGTACCTTGCCACCGGCGAGGATGTACTGTGTTTTTTCCGGAGACAGCTGCATGTCTGTTCCTTTCAGGTAATCCGTCAATGTGTCGAGCGCATGCTGCATTGTCTTGGTTGCTATTTCTGTTGTCTTTAGAGGGCCGCCAGGTACCGTCCACAGTGTCACGTCGTCCGCATAAATGGTGAAATGTACGCCGTGAACCTGTCGTAGACGCACAGCCAGTCCTCGCATGACTAGATTAAACAGTGTAGGCGATAAAATTGCGCCCTGAGGAACACCTACATTGTTCGTGAATGTCCGTGTACACGTGTTGTCACTACGGATCTCGAATGTCTGATGCTCCAGGAACGATTTCACAATGTTTACAATTCGTATTCCAGGGCGCGCTTCTTCGAGCGCCGAGATTACGGCTTCGCGTGTGACACTGTCGAATGCCTTCCGTAGGTCCGCGGCGACCAGGATGCCGGGAACCTTCTGCCTACCCCGCCGCTTCCTAGTGCAACGACGGAGCAAAAAGAGGCTATCTTGAGTGCAAAGGCCTGGTCTGAATCCAGTCTGACATGGGTCAAAGTATGGTTCGTTGTGGCTTTCCTCGAGATGATAGGTGAGCCGCGTGAGGACTAAGCGTTCGAGAAGCTTGCAAAGTGTTGATGTCAACGAAATAGGCCGCAAATTGCTGACATCGTTTGCAGGTTTGCCTGGGTTTGGGATAGGGCTCACCACGGAGTGCTTCCACTCGGCGGGAATTTCACCTGATAATCAAACTTTGTTTATCTCTTCCTTTAACTGTTGTTTTCCTGGTTCACTGAGGTTCCGCAACAACTGCCAGGTAATACCATCCTTGCCCGGTGCACTCTTGGCGTTGACAGAATCAAGAGCCATGATCAGTTCTTGCATAGTGAAAGCTGATTCGATATCTGCGTCTGACGTAGGAACCATGCGTTGGTACATTTTAGCATCAGGTGGTAGGTCTGGCTGAGTGAGGGAAGAAAGTGTGCGCCGCCTTCAGTTCGAACTCGGAGGGTGAACAGCCAGTAGCCAGCATTACATTCCGGACGGTATTGCACTTCTTTTTCTTTCCAGACATGCCCTTGAAAGTGGACCACAGCTTCCGAGTCCCAGTCCGTTCGTCAAACGAGGCGCAGTGGTCGCACCATCGTTCTCGGTCAAGTTCCGTGCAAGTCGACGTGTTGCTTCCCATTCTGGATGTATACCTGATGTAACATGGCTCGCGTGTCCCACAGATGGAGGAGATGCTTGTCAGGTGTTGGAAGGTGCTCGTTCACTTCAATATTTCTAGTGGCTTCCCGAGCTGCACTTGAAAGCTTCTCTAGGAACGGTGTATTCTTGTCGCAGGCCTCAAAACAGTAACGGAACAAGTCCCAGTCTACGGCTGACGTCATTCTTTTCTTCTGTCCGGTGGCCTTCGCCTCGACTTCAATCCAGATTGGGTAGTGATCGCTGCCCATTGGGTCGGCGCCACACCTCCAGTCATTCACAAGTCTCGGTGTCTTCCAAGTCAAGTCAGGCGTGCTGTCACGCTGCCCCGAGTGGAGTGCGTGGCGAGTGGGGTAGTCCAGGTCGTTCGCCAAGATAATGCCGGCTGCTTCAACTTCTTCAAGGAGTAAACATCCCCTTTCTGAATTTCTGTCATATCCCCAGCTTTGATGATGAGCATTGAAGTCTCCTCCAACCAATAGTCGATCCTTAGGGTAAATGTTTCGCAGTTCACGCAACCATGCGAAATTAGCTTTTTTCGCACCACCTTTCTTGTAGCAATTGGTTTCTGGGCGAAGGTAGGCGGACACAAGTAATGTTTGACGACCTCAAGTTACATCGCACCGCCACCACCTCTTGGATCTTGCTACAATACTTAGCTGTGTCGAGCTTTGCGTGCGGCACATCCCTGCGCACAAAGACAGCCGCCTGTGCTTCAACGTGCTCTTCTCTCTGTTGGTCGCACTTTTTCTTTCCAGTATGCGCGTGTAATATGCTGGGTTGAAAATACCCTTCGTAACCCCGGATGCCAGGAGTGGTGCCCCTCGTTTCTTTCAACAGAAGCACCGCCGGCCTGCCCACATGTTCAAAAAGGGCATTGCGTTCGGCGGCGCACTGGTTAAGTGAGCGGCAATTCCACTGCAAGACATCCAGGGACTGTTTAGGCACTGCATTGCGGCCGCTGCTGTTTGGTGAGCTCGCCATGCTGAGACAAAATGGCCATCATTTGATCCTGCTGTGTCTGCAGGGTTTGCATAAACTGTTGCATCATATTCTGCTGTGCCTGTTGCATTTGATGCCATTGCTTTAAAACTTGTTGTGTCTGTAAATCTTGCGTCTGCGCCTGAGCTTGTTGTTGCATTACCTGGGCTCTCGTATCGTTCAGAAATTGCGTGATCCACTCGGGAGCGCGGTATGCCTGCGATACGACTTCCACTGATCCTCCTGTTTCTTCTTTTGACGGCTCTTGGGATGGGTTCTTGAGCTTTCCCCCGTTCATTGGGTGCGGCCGTGTATTTTTAGGAGGTGGGGCAGAGCCTCTTCGCGGTGACAGACATCGTCGTCTCTTCGCTTGGTCAATCAGCGTTCTCTCCTCTTTCCACTCTGCTAGGCGATGCTGGAGTACTAGCTTTTGCTCGTTTCGCTCCTTCAGTTGTTGGTGAAATCGTGTCCGAGCCGTGTCTATGGAGCGCTGGATTTCCGACAGCTGCTTCTGGAGACGAGACAATGTATTCTAAAAATCACGGGTGCTGACTTCGGTTTCCATGTCAATCTGCTCCAGCTCCTTTGCGATCTCTTCTCCATACCGCGGACTGAAACGAGACGTTTTCTTCGAAGTCTTCTGAGCACCAGAGGTTATCGAAGCGTAGGACACCGGAGAAGGCTGTGATGTTGACAAATCAGCACCATAATCCGGGGGTTTTCTTGATGGTCTTGATTTCGAGCATGCCTTCTGTTGCTTACGGCTTCCACTCCTGCCTTTAGATAAGTCCTTTGATTGACTAGACGACTTGACATTTTTGCCTGTTTGTATGGCACTACGGGACTGGTGTCCCTGTGCAGCCTTGGCGTGTTTGGCAAAAAGCTTGCGCTGTGGGCACGAAGCGTCTGTAGCCAGGTGACCGTCCTTCTCGCCGTTACGGCAGTATTTCTTGTCCGTCTGGGGGCATGACTCAGGGGGTTCCTCATGCTGGCAACCACATCGAGGGCACACTGCATTCTTCGCAGGGCACACATCTTGCTTATGGCCCAACCCATGGCACCAGAAGCACACCACGGATCGCGGCTCGTAGGGAATGACATTCTTGAGAAAATCCCAGTATTTCACGTATCGAGGGGGGCGGGATGATGCGAATGTAATCAACACCGACCCATAGGGCGAGCCAGGAGTATCTGCACATTCTCACTGTCAAGTGCTTGAGCCAGCGTCTCCGATGTCTCATCAAGTGTGCAGCCGTATATAACACCACGTGACACGCCCTCGCTCGGGACCTGGTGCACAGACACTGGGAGAGGTGGCGCCGACGGAATTTCCAGGGTATTCAGCTTTAGCAAATTTGATGCTTGTCTTTCGTCGCACGTCTGGACTGTGAGGGTGCTCGATGCGTCGTTGAACCGCAGCAGTTGATGTTGAGCCAACCTCTTGTCGCGCGATAGCGCGCTAATGGCGTGCTTCACTTCACGGGCGTTAAGCGAAACGATACTGCGTCGTTCCCTAGGCCGTATGGCTAAAACGAAGCAGCCAAGTTCGGTTCACTCGACAACCCTCGCAGGTCTAGTTGAATTCTCTTATTCACGCTGGGCCACTTTTCGTCTGGAGCGGGTTGTGGCGCGTTCCCAAATCCGTCCCCTTGAAAGCCTTCTTCAGGCTCATGGCTGGACCATTCGGCTTGGAGACTGGCTGCCTTGCGTATGTCAGCATCATCTTCGAGCGGCTCACTCTCCATTCTTCGTCTTTTAGTATCATGGATTTCTTCACGTGCATTTTGGCGCCTAGCTTCTTGCATGGCAGCTGCAGAAGCTGGGAGCGCGCGCTGCGTTCGAGCTTGCCTTTTAGATTCGTCAGTCACAGACACAGCTGCGGACGCTACATCCATCAGCTCCTCTCCGCTTGGCGGCGTGGAGGGAACGCATGACGTTGCAGGTTGCACAATGATGGCCCTAGATGGTGCTGCCATAGCACTGGACTCGGGTGCCGGTAACGAAGTCAAGCCTAATGTCAGGCTTAGCGTTCGTTCCGACGCCGCAAACAAAGTGCTGAAAAATGTTCTGACGAGCTCAAAACTGAGTGAAACTGCGCTCACTTGTTCGGAAGGTGAAGTCCTCCAACTGGTAAGAGCATTGACGAAGAGCGTGGACTTGAACCATGGGAATAAAGATCTGTTCACGGGAGCACCAAAAAACGCGGCCTTCCCCGTCGGCGTCCAAACCGGAAGTCCCTCAGAGAGAAAGAAATTGTAGGAGTACCAACAAAGCCAATCGAAGAGCTGCTGCCGATGCCGTCCGCGTTTCCCCGTTTCCCGGCATTCGCGCCGAACGCTCGCGGTGTCCGTGACGGCAGCAGGCGCCTCTGGCGGCGGCTGGGCAGGTTTCGACCAGCCACGCCCCGACAAGTGTGGAGCCGCAACTTGGCCGTGAGGTCTCAGGGGAGATAACGCTCGTAGCCGTCGCGACGGCGGCAGAACTCTGACTGTGGCGAGTACATGTACCCTTGACTGGGACGACCAAAGAAGATCCGGACAGCCGAAGAATGAGCAGCTCATCTTGAAGTGCGTCGCGCGGCCAAGCGATAATGTGCGCGTCAGCGGCGACCCGATTCGGAATACCGTGCCTAGCAGCACTTAGCATTTCCTAGCAAAAAAAAAAATTACACCATCTTCCCGAGGGGAACAATGGGCTGATGCGGAGCATCGCGGTCGTTATAACGGCGTTAATTACGTTGTTAACTTGGTGTTATTACGTTTTTATTACGTGTTAACTTTCGTTGGTCACCATCACATCGCGTGAACCCCGTTATAACGACCGCGATCCTCCGCATCAGCCCATGGTTCCCCTCGTTTATTTGAAGAAGAGTAATGAATTTGCGTACACGAAGGTGAAACGGTTAACGAATGTCTTTATTGAGCAGCGTCTATTTGAGGTGTGCACTTGCTTTGAGTATGATGGCTTTGTGGTCGGTGAAATGAACTGTGAGTGGATCTCGTAGCAGTGGTTGTACCTTGAAATTGCTGAAGACGTGATCGATGCATGTTCCGGGAATGGTAGTTGGCTGTTATTTGCGGTCGTCGTGTGATGCGTGTTGTAGCGAGTGGTGTGATGACATGTACTCAACCATCCCATCGTTCTTCATGCTGTCGACATTAAAGTAACCAATGAGCATGAAAGGTTGTGTGTCTGCGTATTGTTGCTTTCGGTATTCACCCATGGCCTCGTCGATGTACTTCTCCACGGCTGTGCGTGAGAGGTTGGGTGCGAGGTACATTGTCATGACGTTAACGCCGTAGACGCTAGCGGCACAATGCTCGCCGTTGCTACGTTGGTAAGCAGTGGGGCGCAGTTCCAGGTCCAGCGCGTTGACGGAACGTTTGTCGGAACGCTTGACGTAGATTTCCACACCACCCGCAGGTCGTCCAAACCCCTGCGTACGCGCAACCGTCGCGTAGCCCGCAATGTCGACGTTCACGGCGTTCTGTTAATGAACTGGCTGCTGCTGTGTGAAGATGTGCCAGACAGTTCGTTGACAGATTCGTTGGCGTCCATTCAGCGCATCGAACGGCGCAGCGTGACTAAACCGAAGCAGCAACTGAGGCAGCGGCGCATGCACCGGGTTTATATAAGCAGCTGGCGCGGAGAGTAGGAGGAGAGAGAGAGGCGCGCATGCGCGCGCTATCGCACAGGTGGCGGATGAAGACACGGAGGGAGAAGCGCATTATCGAACAGATGGCGTGGAGAGGGGGAGAGGAGGAGAGAGACGTTATCGCACAGCTGGCGTGGAGAGAATGAGGAGAGGTGAGGACGCACGCCGACGCCGACGCCAACGACGCCGCGGGACAGGCCGCCGCTATAAGATGCTCCGCATCTAACATAGCCAAGCCTAGTAAGACCTGGAAGGAGCTGGGTCGATCACCAGCTCCGCTGTTTACTCCAGCCTGTTTACTCCACCAGTAGTGCAAACTGGCCACGTTTATTATTATTATTATTATTATTATTATTATTATTATTATTATTATTATTATTATTATTATTATTTTATTTCTATTTTTGGGGGCGGAGGGGGGGGGAGGGACTTTACAGTCTTTTCTTCCGGCGATGTCTGTTACTGGTTTCATTGCGGTGGCCTTTTGTCCTCGTAATATGTCCGAATTTGCTAACTGCAATCTTTATTAAAGCGAAAGCCTTATATGTCTCATCGTTCAATCGACCTTCAACGTCCTTAAGCGAAAACCGTGTCGTCGAAGCGAAATCGTACACGACGATGACGCAGTGTAGTAATTCACCCGGCATCGTATTTTACCTATATGCAAGCGCTCACGCAACAATGCTGATGGTGTGCGCGTCAAGCAACAACGCTCACGCAACAATTTTGATGTTGCGCAGGTGGCTGTCGTCATCGTGTTAATTAGGAGTTAATTCAGGCACTCGAACCTACGACCTTCGGTGTGAGTGGTACCCTCGAGCTTATGTGGGAGTCGAACTAACCACTTTTGGCGTTAAGGCGAAGTTAATTCAGGTATAGTTAATTATTGTAGAGGTAATTAAAGCAGTCGAACCCACGACCTTTGGTGGGAGTCGAAGCCATGACCTTTGGTGTTAGGGCCACGTTAATTACGGCACAGTTATTTAAGGTAGCGCGTCAATTAAGGCACTCGAACGCGCGACTTTTGGTTAGAAAAACAAGTAATAAGTAATAACGCATTCGAATGAGCAGTAGTAGCAGTAGTATAAACTTTTATTAGAGATCACATCCGCGTCCAGTGGGTGGGTCCCTCACTCCAGGGCCAGTAATTTCATTTATGTCTCTTGAACACGCAGGATTTCGCCTTCACCCTCTTTGGCGTATGCTGAAGTTTTAAGCGAAGCTTTATAGGCTCACATGTTTCGCCGGTGGTGGTGGTGGTGTCACGCTGAAAAGTGGGCTGATCCTGGTGATAGTGCAGAAAGGGTCCCAACTCAATGGCACCTACCCCTGTGGGCTCGGGGACCTGTAACGCACCCTTGAACAACCCTCGTCACACGTGGGACCAAAAGAGACAAAATCATCAGTCCTTCCCCTGTCGAGAAAACGGGGGTAAGCAAAGCTTGTCGTCCGACTGTAGCATGAGGGCTTCTGAAGCCCAGGCGAACCCCGAGATGCGGGAGCGCGATGTTGAGGCCAAACGTCAACGAAGAGACGCCGACCCTGAGTTTAGGGAAAACGACGCGGAACGGCTGCGACAGTGTCGTCTTACCACAAGCTTCGCTTACCCCCATTTTCTCGACAGGGGAAGGGCTCTGAATTCTTGTTTTAAAGTTTTTTATTGCGATAGCAATTATATGGACACTCAAAAGCAGATTTCTGCCGTCGGCGTCGCCGTCGCTGTGAGGTTCCGTATGACGTCATTTGGAGAAGAAATCGTCGCCGCGCGCCGAACGCTGTATGTGCGAGTGAAAGGGCGCGAGGGGCGCGTCTTTCACGGGGAGTGAACGCACGGCGGAGAACAAACGCGCGTTCTGCGCCGTGCTCGCTTAAGGGCTGCAGAAGTAGGCGTCTCTGTTCTCCTTCACAATCACCATGTATGTAGAGCAAACGCGCCTTCTTCCAACGAGCGAGAGGCCGTGGGGGAGGGGGAGGGAAGGGAGGCGACGTTTAGCTGCGGCACGCAGTGCCTATTTATATCAGAGGCTCCGGCAACAGTCACCAACGCCGCACGCATTTTGAGCGAACGCGGGCAAAACGCCGATGGCGTCGACAACAGTTCTGCGTGTTGTTGCTACCAAAGCCGCTCACCTTACTTCGTATGACATTGCTGTGTTGCTATCGCATTCATTGCTTCGCCCTTAGGGCGAAACTGTGACATTTTTTTTAAATGTTTTGTATCATTTTGTACATCACGTATGTTTTCACTATATGCTACTTTGCGCTTTCTTTTGGTTTTATTGCGATAATTATATGGACACTCCAAAGCGGATTTCTGCCGTCGGCGTCGGCGTCGCCGGTGCCGTTGCCGTGATGTTCCGTATGATGTCAACGGTGATGAAATCGTCGCCGCGCTCTGGACGCTGTATGTGCGAGTGAAAGGGCGCGAGGGACGCGCGCTTTCACGGGGAGCGAACGCACGTCGGAGATGGATGGATGGAAAAACTTTATTAAGCGAGCGAGTTTGGACCCTTCAAGGGCCCAGGGCCACCGCACAGCCCTCACATTACGCGCATGTGTCCAGGCCACGTAGGGCCACTGGCACCTCGGTTCACGCAGCTAAGTTGGGTGTCCAGGTCCTGCGACGCAAGGAGGGCCTCCCATTCCTCCCATGTTCCGATGGCGGGCTGTCCCTGCGGGGGAGGATCGGCAGGGCAGCCAAAGAGGATGTGGTCTAAGGTGGCGTGCGACTCTCCACAGAGAGTGCACTCTGGCGAAACGGGGCGAAAGTGGGATAGGAGCTGAGGGGTGGGAACAGTTCGGGTCTGGAGTCGCCTCCAGAGGATTTGTTGGGAGTGGGATAGTCGGGAGTGGGAGTGGGATAGATGATAAGCGCGGCGCGCATGGCGCGAGGGAGAGATATTAAATCTACAACATGTGCGGGTATGCGAATTTCGAGAGAGTCCAGTATATGCCGTCCTGCTTCTGTACCAGCTAGGCGAAAGTATTGTGCTTGTCGATGTGCCTCAATAAGTTCTTGTATAGTGTTGTGCATTCCTAATTTTAAGAGCCTGTCCGTGCTAGTGTTCTTTGGTAGGTTGAGCGCTGCTTTTGTAGCCATGCGGATTAAAGCGTTGATTTTATCTTTGTCTGCGCTGGAGAGGCTCAGGTAAGGAGATGCGTAAAGAATGCGACTAAGCACAAAGGCATGCAGCACCTTGAGATTGTCTGCTTTGTCTAAACCGGCTCGCGAGTTTGAAATCCTTCTAAGAAGATGGATGACGGAGTAAGTGGATTGTTTTAGTGATTTCAGGGCAAGATTGTTTCTTCCTGTGTCCTGTAAGTACAGGCCAAGAAGGCGGAGTGTGGGTGTTTGTGGTATGGGAGTGTCATGCAGATAAATCACAATGGCGGCGATGGGGACACGCCGCGGCCGGAGTATGAAGAGTGCTGACTTTGGGGGGAGCATTCAAGGCCAATGTTAGCCGCGTGGGTAGCTATAGCTGTAGCTGCTTCTTGAAGTGTTGATTCTATGTCGCCATCCGAGCCGTATGTGGTCCAAACCGTGATATCATCCGCATAAAGTGTGTGTCCCAAGTGTGGGATGCGGCTGAGAGCCTTTGCCAGATGAATGAGGGTAATATTGAACAGGAATGGGGATAACACCGCTCCTTGCGGGATGCCAATGTTTCCAAGGGTGAATGAGGGCGTCTGTATATTATCTATATGCAGGGAGGTGGTACGTGCGCCCGTTTAGGAAGGCCCGAATATGGTTATAGGTCTTAGGTCCTAACTGCAGCTCTTGAATGCTCTGCAGGATGGCACTGTGCTTAACCTTGTCAAATGCTTTAGTGAGGTCTTCTGCCAGGATTGCTCTGGTGTGGTGTAACATATCATTGAGGATGGCTTGTGAAATTTGTAGCAGGGCGTCCTGTGCCGAGAGATGAGGTCGAAATCCTAGCATGCTATGGGGATATAGTCCATGGGATTCCATGTGTTGCGTGAGACGGGTGAGGATGACATGCTTAAAGAGTTTGCCCAGGCACGAAGTCAAAGAGATGGGACGGAGATTTTGGGCATTAATGGGCTTATTGGGTTTCGGGAAGAAAATTATTTTTCCATGCTTCCATTCAGCAGGTAGCTCCCCCTTTTCCCAGCATTCATTGAAGTACTCGGTGAGAAGGCAAACAGAACGGTCATCTAGGTTTCTGAGCATGATATTGGTGATTTGGTCATCTCCAGGAGTTGAGTTTCGGAGCTTAATAAGGGCTGTTCTGACTTCAACCTTCATAATAGGGGCGTCGAGGGAGGGTTGATCGGGGCCTATGTAGTCGGGATATGATACAGCTTTGCCCACAGTGGTATAAGTTGATTGAAGTTCGCTTAAGAGTGCTTGCTGATTACAACGATTTTGATGGGTAAGTCTTTTGAGTGTAAGTCGGGTTTGCTTTTTAGTTTGAGTGGGGTCTATCATATGTCGAAGAAGATTCCAGGCCCTGGAGTTGGAAAGATTACCTCGTAGTCCGTCACATATTTGGTGCCAATTAGATTTACTAAGGGCGGCGCTGTGCTCTTCTATTTGTTTTTGAAGCTGTGCCAGTTTGAGCTTAAGTTTTCGATTCTGTTTCTGGGTTTTCCAGCGCGTGAGAATACTGTTTTTTGCTTGGAGTAGGTGCGCTAACCTACTATCTGCAATGAGAGTTTCAGGGGCGGCGTCGAACGTTTGCGTAAAAGCTTGCACGTCCTGCTTGAGTTCTGTCATCCATGTGTGAATGTTAAAGGGGGACTAATATTTTGGCCTCTCTGTGCTTACGAAGATTATCCCAGCTAGTCATCCGGACACGGTAGTTTTTAGCTTTTTTGGCAAAGTCAAACTCTATAGTTAGGTTATAACGATCACTGCCCAGGGCCTCATTGGCGTTCCGCTATACTGGCGTGGGAATATTGCGGCCAAAGGTGAGATCTGGGCTAGTGTCGGTGGTTGGTGACACTGTTACCGATTCTCGTAGGTGTGCTGAAATCATTATATACAGAAAGGCCCTGCATCTGAAGGGTGTTGTATAAATCCGCTCCTCTCTTGTTGGTCCGCATCTCCCAGTCTACATGCGCGCAGTTAAAGTCCCCTAAGATAATGAGAGGGTCCTTCTTTGCAATGATGGAGGCGGCTTTAATGAGAGTGATACATACCGAGACCGGATGCCTCGGAAGGAGGTAACAGTTAAGGATGAAGAGGGGATGCGATTTGTCAGTGGACGGGATTAATTCTAGAAATGTGTGAGCCACCGGAGAATTCAGTACATGACAAGTGTATGGTACAAAATTTTGGACATAAGTGGTAACCCTGGGGTTTGGAGTGATGTCAGAGGGTACCAGAGCATATCCTGGCAGCGATATGTTTGTGCCAGCATCCTGGAGTGCTACTATATCAGGGGGTGTGGAGGAAGCAGAGAGTAGCTGCTGCAGGGGGTCTCTTTTGCGGCGAAACCCCCTGCAGTTCCATTGGAGAATGCGTAATGGGAGACTATTTCCCGTCAGCAAGGCCATGCTGGAGGGTGGGCGGGCGAAGGATGGGAGGTGCTATGGGGTTACCGGCTGGCGTATGTGAAGACATTCCAGCAATTATTTGTGGAATTTGTTGAAGAATGGCGGTGGTTACCTGACTAATAATCGTTTCTGCAAGCTTAGTAATGGTGGCTTCAATGTAATTTTGAGTTTTAGCCAGAATATTGGCTTCTAACTGTTGGGCAAAGTCTTAATTTGGAATCTATGTGTGGCGTGTCGTCTTGCCGGCGTTTCTTTTGGCGAGGGGGTGTGGAGAGTTGGGGTGTTGGTAACGGAGGGGATCGGAGGGTGGAAGGGGTAGAGTTAACGGCTGCCCTGAGGTGCCTTACCTCTTCCCGCAGGTGTGCTATTTCTTCCTCCCGCAGTGAAGTTAGGGATGTACTGGTGGGTTTTGTCCAGGCTCACTGACGATCTTGATGAGGCGCTAGGGGTGGAAAGTCGTTCGCCGTGGGCACTTCTGTCTTGGGTTTCGTCACTGTCTGTCTTCGAGGCTGGGGGGTCCTAGCCTTGCATGAGCCTGTAGCGCCCACCGACGCCGCAGCGCGGAGCGCTTCGTTCGGCGCTCTCAGCTGGTGCCTTGGCGCCGGCTGTCGAAGGAGAAAATAAAAGGAGCGCAGCGCGTGCTCGAAGCGCAAGCTCGGCACGCGCAGTGTCGTTCCAAAAGCCAGCCACGCTGGTCGTCGCAGCCCCGTCGCTCGGCTCGCCGCCTTCGCCCTTCTGACCAGGGACGACGGCACGGCTCGTACAGCCGCCGTCACGTCCCTTCTACATTGGTGACCCGGGAGAACGCGCCTTCCACCGAGCGACACGCTGCCATGGCTCACTGGCCGGAGCCGCAGTTCGACCCACCACTGCCGCCGTTCTCGTCCAGCTACGTCGGCGCATGGTTCGCTCAGTTCGAGGCGGCTCTGGAGCTTAACCACATCTGGATTCAGGACTTCAAGTACGCAGTACTCCATGACGTCCTGCCACTTGCTCTCCAGCTCCACCTCGGCGTTCCATAGCCTGGCCCGCACCCGTACGACGAACTGCGGCAGCGCGTGCTCGACTTCTTCGGCGCTGCCTACCACCCTGTTCCAGTGGCTGACCGCACGGTGCGCGAATCGCTGCCTGCGTTCCCACCGCCAGCGCTACCCGCATCTCAACCTGTGCCCGGAAGCCACCACCAGGCAAGCCTTCCTCCCTCGACTTGCCCCGATACCGTCTCGGCGACAACCCGATGCGCTACCGCACAGTCCCCGGCCTCCGGCTCTCTCCAGGGGTCTCTTACGTGCGAGTACGCGCATCATGGCGTCACCGAGGGTATCGACACGACCGCGATACCGGCCACGTCATCGCCTTTCTCGCCCCCAACGATGGCAGGCGACAGTGGAGACATCGCCGACCCAACGCCGGCTACCATGCCCCACGCCATCGGGTCTCTCTCCAACGTCAATGCTCCTCCAACAACGACACCCGACCCATCCACGCGGTCCGCTGAGCCGGTCTCCGAGGCGGCGCGCGAGCTCGGCACCGCAGCGATCCCACTGCCTACGACTCTGCCGGCTAACGCCACCGCGGACGTGGGTCACGACGACCTTCTGCGACCCCCGCTGCATCCCACGTCAGGCGTCTTCAAAGAACCACCGGACGCTCATGCAGGCCCTGACCCCACTTTTTCCGGCCAGTCCGTGGCTTCCTCGCGATGCACCCCATCGCCGGACGCATGGGATCGTTGTCGCCTCCCAACAGGTTGTGCCACGTCCACATGCAATGCAAGCGTCGTGGCCCGTCCAGGGCTTCGACTGCATCGCTCGTGTGCGCACCCTACACGCCATGCAGCGGTGCGGTCCGTCATACGCCACCGGCAACGCTTGCACTGGTACCGTCGACGCGCCATTCGCCTCAAAGGCCTACCAGTTCCTCCTTCCTCAAGACGCATGTGCCGATTCTATCGCCGGCTGGACGCGCCCCTCCCAACAGCGTCCGTTCAGCGAGTCCCTCGACCCTTGCGGAGCTCCCAGTGCCGCCCGCCTGAATGGTGGCAGCGACCTGATGCCTTCACGTTGACGACTCGGACTGGCCACGGACATTTTTCAATCAGGACTCAACTGGCTCGCCATTTCGACGTTCCGTCTGGGCGGGGGGCCCTGTAGCGCCCACCGACGCCGCAGCGCGGAGCGCTTCGTTAGGCGCTCTCAGCTGGTGCCTTGGCGCCGGCTGTCGAAGGAGAAAATAAAAGAAGCGCAGCGCGTGCTCGAAGCGCAAGCTCGGCACGCGCAGTGTCGTTCCAAAAGCCAGCCACGCTGGTCGTCGCAGCCCCGTCGCTCGGCTCGCCGCCTTCGCCCTTCTGACCAGGGACGACGGCACGGCTCGTACAGCCGCCGTCACGTCCCTTCTACAAGCCTGTACCGGTAAGGTGGTTCCCACCACAAAGAATGCATTTTGGCTTGCAAGGGTCTTCTTGCGTTTCGTGCTTCTCGCCATACCGTGGGCAGAGCCCAGTTTTTGGAAGAGGGCATACATCGTACCTGTGACCAGGTTTCCGGCAGTTCGTACAGGCATCAGGGCTGCCCTTGTACTTGGTGCAGCGGTGTACCACACACATATATTTAATGGTGTGGGGTACGGGACCAGATGCAAAGGTTATTAGAATGGATGCAGTTTTCCCCATGCGACGGGCCGCTATGATGTCGGCCTCCGGGTTGCGATGCTGCGAGTCATTTAGGATTTGTTCTGGTGTTTCATTCCGGTATGCTCGGGAAATCACACCTTTTACTGCCGCTGGAGGGGCCGCGATGTACGCGGCTACCGGGTATTTGTTCCCATCTATAGTGATTTCCTGTATTTTCACCAAAGCGATATATGTTGCCTCCGCTACCGTCGCCACCATGAACGTATTGCTTGTGGGATGGACTCTGACGTACAGTTCACCCATCACTGAGCAGCTGGGTGAGGTACGCAATGCCTGCAGGAGACTTGGAGCTGGAAGCTTGCCCAGGGAGAGCCCACCTCGCGGGCGAAAAACAACTCGGATCGTTCCCACCGGCAACGCCGCGAGTTTACTTTTTTGTACGACCGCACGCGTCGTGCGTAGCAGCTGTGGCGTCTCCTTGAACGCGGCTGGAATGGTTACAGACGCAGCGTCGGTCGGCGCACCGGCGTTGCTGGCGTTTGGCTTAGCTTGAACCGAGGCCATTGAGTTGGGTTTGGGGGACGAATTCGAACCCAGGCCCGATTTCGATAAGCGCGGAGCACAATTTGCCACTCATCAGGGTGATAGTCCTGCGCGGAAATGGCCTCTCCTTCCACTAGCTCCTCCATGGTTGTTGGGGAGTGAGGAACGTGGCGCACCGGCGAGGCTCGCCTCGATGAGGCGAGGCTTAGTGCAGTGGCGTGGCTGCCAGAGACGTCTTCACCGGATAGTTCTCGGAGATCACAGGGCACATCCGAAACATGGTAGCGGTTAGGGTCAGTGTACCTTCCTGGATCCGTTGAGCGCCTTGGTGGGTCCTAAGAAGGACTTAGCTGGGCACAGGAACTAGAAATTGGCGGAGCCGATACGAACCGCGCCCGCACACTCTAGCCCCCTAGCGGCCTTCTCCACGTCGGAGAGCAAACGCGCGTTCTGCGCAGTGCTCCCTGAAGGGCTGCGTCTCTGTCCTCCGTTGCAATCATCATATATAGAGAGCAAACGCGACTTCTTCCGTGACGATGATAAGTGGTTCTTGAGGGAAAAGGGAAAGGTTGGCGCTATCTTCTGCAGCCCTTGAGGGAGCACGGCTCAGCGCCAAAACGCGGAATGCCGTGGGGGGACGGGAGGGAGGGAGGGGAGGAGACGTTTAGCTGCGGCACCAAATGCGTATTTATATAAAAACGTTGCGAGGCGAGAAGGTAGTTAAGATTTCCAACGCTGCTCGACGAGTGTCGCATTCTGATCTCGTCGAAAACTTCCGAGCCGCCCCCAGAGGCACCGGCAACAGTCACCAACGCCACGCGCATTCGGTGCGAACGCGGATAAAATGGCGACGGCGTCGACAATAGTTCTGCGCGTTGCTGGTGCTGCTGCATGTCCAAGTTTATAGAGCTGATAAAACCACTATCCTTACTCCGTATAGCTCTCTACTAATTTGCTATCGCAATTGATGCTTCGCCTTTAGGGTGAAACTGCGGCAATTTTTTTTTTTGTATGACGTATAATATGTGATCAATGCTTGCGCGCCTCGGGAGTGAGGGCCATGGGTTAAATGCAGGAGTCAAGAGTCGCCGAAGACTGCACCAGGGAGATTAATTCCTGTTCTGGTGAGGGAACGTCTGTGTTGAAGCTTCGTGGGCCTTTCTAATCTGGTTGCAGCTGGACATGTATAGCCCCACTGGCTCTCGGCAATTTTTTTTTGCTGGAGTGAGTCGTTATACTGACACCGATATACTTTAGTGAAGCGGGTACACTTCACGATTATTCATGATTTTTCTAGCTTTGAACCGAAACATCAGCAGGCTCTCGCAGCAGACACGCCTATCTGTCGGAGAAAAGTATTTTTTTTTTCTTTTTTTTTGCGATGCGCACAAGGTCGTGTTTGACGGATAGGGTATGGCCTGGTCACGGCTCCGAAATGCGTTCAGAAATGACATCACTCTCAAAGTTTCAGCGGCGCGCAATGCCCAGGACAAATTTCCATACGTGAATGTTGAACGCAAGTGTATTTACCAAATTTTAGAGTGGGCATGTTGTGGTGTTATCTCTGCTATTACTTTCCCAGTTCTGCCTTCCATGTATTAGAAAATAAATATGCAGATACATTTGTGAATTTGAATCTATATGAAGCGAAGCTTTCGTGAAGAAGTTAATTGAATGCTATAAATATATTCATCTTCTGCAACGCGTTTTGGCGGATTATGTGCCGGCGCCGGCAAATCAGCGAGACACGAAAATCCCCAACACGCGATCTACATTATCCACGCGACCGTGGATTACACTGCGACAGGGATCAGCCCACCTTTTCATCGCGTCATCTGCGAGGTCAGACCGGTTAGCTATTGCACTATCCACAGGACGAGCCCACCTTACTCGGTAAAGAGCCGACCGAGCAGACGCGCCGAGGCCCCTAAAAAAGGCCTATAAAGCGTCGCTATAATAAGTGCCTTATGCGCATGAAGGAGTATATTTGGTGCACTGAGGATGTTCAGGCGTCGTTTGTTGTCTCAATGCGTAATCCTGGAGAACATAGGCGCCGACGGCGGTGGGGCTCCGGGGCTCGAGCCCCCTCCGGAAATTTCCGGAGGTCTGCCCCCCCCCCCCCCCCCCGGCGATGCCGACCCCCCCGCTCCTAAAATGTCAGTACCAGAGTCCTGTTACCCAAGCCGTTTAAGGTTTCTTTTGAGTTGCCTCTACATTTTCCCTTACAATGTTATTGTGGCTAAAAGCTCACTGCATCATTGTTGACGCGGACGTGCACGGCTTTTATTCATAATTTCGCTTTATTTCTGAAAATCCTGGCAATAGAAAAACAAGCGCATTAGAAGCTCCAACGGCGGCTCCCTCATTCGTATTTTTAAACTCCAACATGTTATTTAAATTTCCAGTGTGCACACTATTCACAGACACATTATATATCAATGTTTACACAGGACAAAGTTTATTATATTTTTAAAGAGAAAGAGCTAGCCAACTAATAATTATTTCTAATGATATGGATAGTCTATGTCTAGAGAATCAATATGTTGCTGTATGTTCAACTCGCTACAATATGCTTTGCACACTTTTTGACACTGAAAAAGACCTGCAGACTTCAGCGACCCCTTCGGCAGAGTCTTTTATCAACGGTGTGTGAAATACACGTGAATGATATGTGTCTCAGCATTGCTGCTCTTTCCTGTAGGAAATGCTAGCGACTCATGAAAACAAAACTCATAATAATTTACTACATTTATTGGGGATGGAAACATCGCAACGTGCATGCAGAGGCCATATATATATATATATATATATATATATATATATATATATATATATAACTTAGTAACCGAAGTGAGGCCAAGCCGGATTCACTCGAAATCAGTATCAATAGCCGTCATGCGCATCAGAGCTTCTACTAGGAATCAGAAAAAAAAAAAAGATCATTGCATCCCCCAATGATTACCAACAATTGAATACGGCACGCGGGCCGCGTAAGCGTCAACTGCACACAGTAATTTGCATCTGCGGCAGGGCTAGATGAGAAGACGCGTGCTCTCCTCCGTATGCGCGCATTTGATCACTTGACCTCCAACTAACCCGAATATTGACGGCGTGGGAAGATAATGTCGATCAAGCCGCCATCCTTTTCGGCTCAGTGTTACTCGGTTTTTCTCCCATCCACAGCGTATAGGTTGCTCATTCTTAAGACTTTTGGACTTTATACGGAATATCACAGCGACGACGACAGCGAAAACTTGCCTGGGGTGTCGATACATGCAATTGCAGTCGCAATAAAAGGAGAAATATAAAACAGGCGTCGAGCTCGCTTCTACCGCGGCTGCGGATGTGGCAATGTGCACCGGATACAAACACAGCATGAGCACCAACGACAAAACCAATAGTGAGCACCTCGCTTATCGGTACTTCGCCAGAACCCCTCTGACGCTGAAAAGGAAGCGTATTTTCCACCGTATAATCACCAGCGGAAACATAACACTACAGCACGCGGGGAGACAGCGTACGCGAAGGGACCAGCCATCTTGGATGGCCCAATTAAGCTTGAACTCGGCGCAGATAAACTCCAAAATGAAGCGCGTGCACGACCTACATATGTATGGCAGAGGCAGGAAAAGTAGGAGTTGAGGACCCGTGTGTTCTAGCCGTTAGGCGAAAGAAGACTCCACGCCGCTATCAAGAAGGTTGCTCAGCTCACGCGTTTCCATCAGCGAGTGACATGTACCGCCAGAGGTTCTATGAAGTACTTGACACAGTGCTGTCTTCGTTAAACAACAGGTATCCACCTGATATGTGGCAGCATAAGTCCCACATTGAGCAGCTTGCCATAGGGAAGGAAGACGAAGCATATATAACATAGTTCTACGGTGACGACCTTGAACCAGGACTCCCGATTTTTGACAGAGATATGCTGATTCAAATTTTAAGCCAGCAAAGGTCGGCATCATTGCACACATTTGGGGACGTCGTGCACATGTTTAAAGAGGGCAAGGGCGAACACCTGCGAAACCTTTTGCCGGAAATGGCCCAGCTAAAAAAATTGCGTTGTCCATACCGGTCTCGTCGACCACATCTGAGAGGTCCTTTTGCCACGGCGGCCGCATTTCGATGGGGGCGAAATGCGAAAACACCCGTGTACTTAGATTTAGGTGCACGTTAAAGAACCCCCGGTGGTCCAAATTTCCGGAGTCCCTCACTACGGCAGGCCTCATCATCAGATCGTGGTTTTGGCACGTAAAACCACATAATTAAATTTTTTTAGAGGTCCTTTTCTTGCCTTCAGTGACTGAAAATGTACTTGCGGTCGACGACTGGACACGCCCGTTTGAACCCTCTGGCAATTTTTTCACGCAGACAAAGAACTGTCCCGCCAAATTTAATTTGAATAAGATTTCCGACAACTTCATTTCCAGGTCAAATGCCCTTTTTTCAATGATGTTGAAATCATCGCATCAGACAACGAACTGATGTCTTTAATAGGAGAGAAAAAGGCACCAACTTACAAGTCAAAGCAAACCACCTGGCTTAGAAAACAACGCAAAACGTTATACAAAGGAACGAAAATGGGGTCCAGAACAACGCAAGCAGAGTGAGGGCATTTGGGTAAGAAAAGACGCGTGGTTGCGCTATTTGTAAAACTCCCTAGTCTATCTGTGCATATTCCTTATTAATTTTTATTTGTCGTATGCTGCATTGGCCTCTCAATAACACAATTCATGTTGTTTCTATATTTGCTATCTAGTCCTTTCGCGCTTTCGAGATACCGCTGTCTTATTTATTTATTTGTTATTATGTTTATTTATTTGGGCACCTGTAATTTTTACTCCATAATCATTTGTTATGCGTCCGGAAAATAAACGAAACCAGTGGCATAAGGCATGCTTTGACATGTAATGAAACTATGGCGTTCTGGAATCGCATTATACTTACGCTAATAATTCTAGCCATAAGTTGTGGTCAGAAATTGTTATATATCGTTTAATGTTTATGTATGTTAAGTCTTATCTTCTCAATAACTGACCTTTCGTCAGGAAAAGATTTCTTGATTGTATCTTTTCTATTAAATCTTTTACAAGGCGTTACATTGCTTTTTCATAGATGTGTACTTGTGCGACTTAATACGCACAAAACACATGTATCTCCCTAACGTGTTTAACTGAAATCGTTTGTCGCATGCCTCAACCAAGAGAAGCCAGTCTCTTGGCGGTGCGAGGCGACTCAGGCTGTAAAACTGAGTTGTCTCCTACTCTGAGGTCTTGCAAACACTCATATAAGCTCGTCACGCCAGTGAACAATCTTTCGAGGTCACGGGAAGTTTCCAGTGTAACTGTTAGTAAAGGTTATGTATATATGTATATGTATATATATATGTATATATATATGCATACATGGGTGGGGATCGGAAAACTGGTCAGACCCCCCCCCCCCCCCCCCCCCCCGGAAAAATGAAAAATTTCCGCCTATGCTGGATAAGACAGAGCCGCTCACCGACGTACGTGTAGGGGCCGTGTAGATGGCGCTACATATAAGCCGATTCGTGATATGAGTTCTGTCTTGAGCTATTCGGCAAGGTAGCAGCATCAGCCATAGTGAGCGTAAAGGGAGGGTTCGCTTAAAGGGTATCATAGATGTGCACCAAAAGGAGCGGCTTCTTACTTGGTGATCTTTTTGACGGCGTGCCTGACCTCGGCGATGGTGGGCCTGTCCGAGGGGTTCTCGGCCCAGCAGGCGCGCATGAGACGCAGCATGTCGGCGGGACACTCGTCGGGTGACACCTCGGGACGGAACGGCGGGGTCGTGCCCATCTTCACGCGGTCCAGGATCTCTGCAGCAGGGTTGGCGTTTAGGCGAGTAGGTACGGGTCCATGGTGAAATGAGGGTAGCACGAAAAAAAAAAAAAAAAAAACACGGGCACATAAGAATAGACACAATAAAGCGCGTGTTGTTTCTACTCGTGAGCAAAGAACTTTCTAAGAGGAGAGAGTGCAGATAGTAATGCGTTTCTTTTTCAGCATCACAGTATTGACGGCGGCAGACATCGCAATTAGGTGGTAATCATTAATGAACAGCTCTCTCTCTCTCTTTTTATCCTTATACCCCTTCCCCCAGTGCTGGGTAACAAACCGGACTTACGTCTAGTTAACCTCCCTGCCTTCTCTTTTTTCTCTTTCTCACTTATCAACCATGTTTCAATATTTAGCTTCTTATTTTATAAGAATCGCAGCATTTTCTGCGATTCAGCGTTCTATTTTACAAATCCGCTTATCACATTGCACGTTTGTCAGCTAGCTGCGGCTACAGTGTGTCTTAGGAACGCAATACAAGCTCTAGTGTCACGCGTTTCAATGTTACATGATTCGCCTCATGAACATTAACTTTAACAGTATTTACACTAAGCAACACTGAATACACATGAAAATACTGAATAAACAATTGCGTACGTCGCCATTCCCTTGGAAGCTTCTACTACTACTACTACTTTTACTAATACTACTACTACTACTACTACTACTGGGTGATTCCATGTAAGATCGAACAAAGGATGGCCGGTCGACCTTTTAAATTTAGTTCAAAATTTTATATATTGTTGCCTGATGAGTGGAAAGAAGAGATCCGCAATGGGTTTTGCTGCCAAAAATTTTTTTTGAAGCACCGCGAATCAGTAATGACGAAGTGGAAGAATGCCACGCTTACCTGTTCTGCTGTTTTGGCCAACTTTGGTTATGAATTACACAAAATATATTAAAGTTAGGTAGCTGAAATTTCTCTAAATAATTATATGCATGTTTTTGCTTGTGTTCAGTTATTTTTGGTTTTTCTGGATAGTGTAGATGTTTTTATAAAAAACCTCAAATTCGGCCCAGGAAACGTTTGTTTGTCTACTTTGCAGGTCTTTATCTCAAAAAAAAAAAAGCTTGTGGTAGAGCGGCAAGAATTCCGTATTCCGTTCTAAGCATACTTATTTACCGAAATGCTAAAGCGTATATTTATATCACTTTTCATTAAAGAGATATTACCGGTGTAACTTCAAGAAAACACCGAACAATGTAAATTTCTGGTGACAATAAAAAAAAAAAAAAAACACACCATTTTTGATATTACTTAAACTTTGCTCACTTATTCTCCTCTACATCAGCTTTCATAATCATTAAAAGCATATTGCATAATTTTGTTCCATTCGTAGTTACAGCACGTCGAATGAGGCCCCTACGCAAGGCTCAGCGCACCATGCAGGTCTGAAGATTCTATGACATTTGTGATCGCGTACGACCTTTGAATTTTGGCATGATATTGTATCCAGTCATTTATGCCTTAACGCTGCAAATTAGCTGTGGGACAAACCGTAGTGAATGATTCAGAATCAGTTTTGTACACGTGGGGTTCCTGGTTGCGCTGCGGCATCGGAGAGCACACAGACGTTTTGCGCAATTAACCTCCACGAAAACGCACTCAGAAATCGATACCCAGCTTTGATAACCCAAAAATAGGATAAAATTCAATAAGCAAGCAACTGTATTCCAAATAATATTTAGCGTAATGAAAAAAATTGTGAAGGTAATGGAGAACTGCTTCATTAAAACAGAATTTGTTTCTGGGCTGCAATCGTTTATTCGAATGATTCAAGAACGCTGATTTCCTTCATTCCTGTACACATAGTTTCTTCAAGTGTTTGTTACTCGTGCATAATAATCTGGAAAATAAACATCTTCTTCTTCTTCTTCTTCCATGCAGACCCGGCTATGCGTGCCACGTACAATTCAGGAGATGCTTCCGTTGACCTGGATAGCTGCCAGGCATGCCAAGACTGAATGCCATGGAAGGCGGGCACTTTCATCCACTCATCCTTCTTTAAGTCGCGGAAGGCAACAACTTCTTTTTCTTCAAGATGTATTAGATGCACACCTTTCAGTTTTTCTGTTAAAATTGTTACAAAGTTTCTGGCTGCCCGAATTGCACTTTCAGGGCTTGTTCTCAAGTTGTTGAGCATTGCTTGATGCTTGACAAGTCCTCCAACTCCGTCGCACGCGTTTTTCCCGTGTCCAGTTGCTGAGAATATCCATTGGGTATTGGGACAATCGCTCTTTCCGAACTCGTAAAGGCGGTATCTATTTTTGAAATGACTGGCGGCTCCATCACTCACATACGTCACCTTGGAGTACACCGGCAAGTTATCGTCCACCCATTCTGTCGCTTTCTTTAGAGCCAAGCAGGCGTGAGCGGAGTCGTGGTTCAAGTCGTCACTAACAATAGTGAAACTCTCCGTAGATTTTTTCGTTGTTACCACGCATGTAAACACGGATACTTGTTGCTTTTTCCAGTGGTATGCCTGAACTTCGTCAGGAAGCACGACAGTCCAGTTTTCAGCAAAATCAAAGTGGAATACAATGCTGCCACGCTGTGTACATTGCTTTTCCTCGTAGATAACTTTGCCTTGTGTCTTCCTGATGTGGTTGTGCACGATCCACTTTGCCACTAGAACCCGAAGATGATTCAAAAAAGTATCAGCATCCAAAACCTTTTTCACAAGGTCGCCTGCCTCCCACGTCGCTAGCAGTATTTCTTCTTCTGGGATATTAAGTTCCTCCACTGTCAGGGACCCGCCTTTAGACACTGATTGCATTCGCCTAAAAGGCACTGTGCTGATGACGGAATGCAAATGAATGCGGAGTGAAGGTCATCAGAATTGATTCTGTGGCCAGTAATGTTCTCAAGAGCGGCAAGGCAAAGTTTATAGTTGGCGCAAATGACACAAACGCACACAACATGCTGGGGATAACATTTTACCTAGCGCGGTCGCAAGGTGTAGAATTTTGATAGGCCAATGCCAGAATCAGGATGGTCGTCTTTGTATATGCGGAATGCCTCTCTAATAGATCTGGTCATGAAACGATTTGTTACTAATACTTTTTCTCCATCGATCGTAACCGACAAGACATCCTTTCTGTTAGGGCTTTGTCTCGAGCATTCCAACTCGTCCTTCGTGTAGTACTCACGTGCCGCAGATACGCACTCAGGGCTCACCTTGCGCCTGGTGAAAGGATCCGGCCGGTACCACACACCGTGATTTGCTTTCAATTTCCTGGACTTGTTTATTTCATACATCGATGCTTCAGGAATAAGCTTCTTAATCTCATGTTTAGCTAGTGTTGATGGCAGGAGAGTCAGAAGTTGATAACGTTCCTGGGGTGTCGTCGACGCTGCATAGGCTTGCCGAAAGCTTTCTGTCCACTGCTCGCAGAAAGAGCACTTTCTTTTGGCTGAATTTCCAGATGCATCACATTGGTTGTACGCCCGCCGTATCTTGTTGCGAATATTTTCCGCTACCGCCTTCTGCACCTCACTTTGTTTTCTTTTGATGCAAGTAGGCCTGTCCCGACTTCTCACTGCGCCTGGACGTTTCAAAGGGGACACGCAGGTAGTCGCAATGATCTGGTTGACGATGTTGATTTCTGCTTCAGGGGGCATAAAAATGTCATCGCTCAACTGTGTGTTCCGTGAGGATATTTCATTGCAGAAGTAGCGAAAGCACGGGTAGCCCAAGTAGTCATTCTCTTTGACAGTTACTGATGTTTCGGATGTTAAAAGTTGCTCCAAAGCATTAACGTCTACGTCGGTAACTCTGCGAAAATTTCGCTTCTTTGCAATGAGCTTCTTGTGCTTAGAAAGGTAGTCTGCACAATACACTCGCTCAGAGCTATATTTTGCCGCCATGAGACGCACATGAACAGTAGAGTAAGAGCAAAGCACAAGCACTATCGGTGTCGAATGAAGTGTGAACAGCGGATCGATTCAGGCTATCTCCTGTCAGGCCATCTGCTGTTCAGGCCGTCTGCTGTTCAGGCCATAGAGTTTCTCACTATAACACCTAGAGGGTAAACTGGCGCCACCGTCTATGTGAGTTTCTTATAGGGCGCCGTGCCCTCATGGGAATGACCGGATATGTATCTGCGAGGCTTGTGTTGGCTGGTGTTGAACAAGGCTTCGTCTAAAACGTGGATATGGCTACACAAATAATGCGTTCTTAAAGTAAAATCTACATAAAAGGCTTTCATTCACCCATATTACATATCTCAATAAAGTTTACTCACGTACAATGCCGAATGAAGTGAAGAGAAGCAAGAAGAGACGACAAGTTGTTCCAAAGCAAGCGACAATCTTGTCGTCTGCCCTCCAACTTTAGCGGCCAGCTGATACTTTTTACCTTTCATATAATTGTGCATCCAATAGTAAGTCCTCAAAATTAAACAACACATGTTTTTGTGTAATAATAAAGCTAAAGCAGTTTTTTACGTGCTATTTTAGCAGGAAATGAATGTTTGTGACAGACGGAACGGTGCTAGCCAGGCACGTCTTGAAGGCGTTCTGGCTCTCCAAGAACGATGTCAATCCGAAGTCACGATATACCGGCATTCCCATGGATACCACAGCGCTGCAGCTCCAGTTCTCCCTCTAGGTAATACAGTGAGAAACTCTATGGTTCAGGCAGTCTGCTGCCGTCATCTGAGATAGGCGCGCACATCCGGTTACCGATAGTTTTGCTTTTGTTTCCCTTGGCATTCTACATCTTGATTTGCCACTGGAGTGCCACGTTAATACTTTCCACCTTTTTCGGTACTACTGGCCTTTCAAGAAAAAGAAATCCAATCCTACCTGCATTCTAAACACTTAGCGGGCAAGAAGTCGGATCTACAACAATTGCCTATCCTTGCGTAAGGGCCTCATTCGACGTGCTGTAACTACGAATGGAACAAAATTATACAATATGTTTTTAATGATTATGAAAGCTGATGTGGAGGAGAATAAGTGGGCAAAGTTTAGGTAATATAAAAAATGGTGTTTTTTTAATTGTCATCAGAAATTTTCATTATTCGGTGTTTTCTTGAAGTTACACCGGTAATATCTCTTTATTGAAAAGTGATATAAATATAAGCTTTAGCAGTTTGGTAAATAAGTATGCTTAGAACGTAATGCGGAATTCTTGCCGCTCTACCACAAGCCTTTTTTGAGATAAAGACCTGCAAAGTAGACAAACAAACGTTTCCTGGGCCGATTTTGAGGTTTTTTATAAAAACATCTACACTGCCCACAAAAACAAAAAATAACTGAACACATGCAAAAACATGCATATAACTATTTAGAGAAATGTTAGCTACCTAACTTTAATATATTTTGTGTAATTCACAGCCAAAGTTGGCCAAAACAGCAGAGCAGGTAAGCGTGGCATTCTTCCACTTCGTCATTACTGATTCGCGGTGCTTCGAAAAAATTTTTGGCAGCAAAACCCATTGCGGATCTCTTCTTTCCACTCATCAGGCAACAATATATAAAATTTTGAACTAAATTTAAAAGGTGGACCGGCCATCCTTTGTTCGATCTTACATGGAATCACCCTCCTACTACTACTACTACTACTACTACTGCTGCTGCTGCTGCTGCTGCTGCTGCTGCTGCTGCTGCTGCTGCTGCTGCTGCTGCTGCTGCTGCTGCTGCTGCTGCTGCTGCTGCTACTTGAGTCCAATGCAGAGCATAGCTTGAGAATGAGCACTCTGTTTAGAGAATTTCCCATAGTACACGTCATACGAGAGATTCTTTTGACGCAAGACATATGTAATTGGCAATTTCTCAAACAGTTCTCTCTTCTATGGAGACGTAATTAGGGTAATGATGATTGCGATGGGGAGAATGGTTGCTGGTGGCGCACCATTCCAAAGCTTGGCGAGAATGTATGAGACTGCAGCAGTATTCGCTACACTTGGTGGAGCTATAGCAGTGGAGCTATAGAATTGGTTCCTGGAAGAGGCTCAAGACTGTTCGCCATGGCTCGGCATTTCCATCAACAGTTCTACCGACGCTAAAGCAAAGAAATATACTACTACTGGAGAGCACGGTCGTGTTGCTACCTGCTCTAACTTGCTGGCGTCACGCTCTGCAAATTCCATACTTTAAATGAGCTTAAACGAAGGAAGTGGTAAAATACAAAAATCTGGGTATGGAATGGATATGAACAGGTATCACCAAAAAGTGCTTCAACCAGATTGGTATCTCTCTTGACCAGTTGCCTGTTGTTGCCCACATTTTTTTTTGGGGGGGGGGCGCTAATAACCCTGTCTTTCTTTTGTGTTGTGTAAATTGCGAACATCGTGTTTTCCAGGTCCTTTCGGACCGTCGATCTGTAATGTATTGGCTGTAGTGCCTTTGTTGGTCTCGCATCTAATGTTACAGTGGCTGCAGTGAGTACCATGTAATAAAAAATAAAGTGCTCAAGTGCGCAGCGTGGTCGAAACCTTTGATCCTGTTCCTAAGTGGCTGCCGGCTTCTCTACGTTTGTGTTTGCTTGCCCTATTTATGAAGTTATCATTGAGCTGTGTAGAATAGTGTTCGTGTTGTGTTGGTTTATGTGTTTAAATGTAATGTTATAATGTTCGTTGTACATTACGGATATTATTGCCATGCAATGAAGCAAAATAGGTGACCGGCCTCTAGAACCTTTGACTGCTACTTGGGGGGGGGGGGGTTAGGTTTAAATCCGCACAGGGTACAGAGTAATTTTTATTTGCTTATTGCAACCTATCCAACCTCAGACCAATTTCCCTTACATCCTGCGTAGGAAAGGTAGCGGAACACGTAATTCACAATCGGATTTCTACGCATGTCGAACGGAGCGGTCTCCTTCCCTACAACATGGTGGGCTTCCGACCAGGCCTCTCGACACAAGATGCAATGAAATTAATCAAGACACAAATCATAGACCAAGATACGAGAGACGTGCGGGGAATTCTGGGGCTTGACCTAGAGAAGGCATTCGACAACATATCACACCAACATATTCTGGAATACATCTCGGATCTTAACTTAGGACAAGCCTTTCACGGTTACGTAAGATCATTCCTGGAGAACCGCAAAGCCACGTTAAAGCTTGGAGACCACAAATCAGAAGGGTATTCACTCGGACCGAAAGGCACGCCTCAGGGAGCAGTGCTATCGCCCTTGTTGTTCAACCTAGCCCTCAGGCAACTGTCGGTATCCCTGTCGGGAATCGAAAGAGTTCACCACACGATATACGCCGATGACATCACTATCTGGTGCACCGGCGGCAGCGAAGGGCAAGTGGAATCGAGCCTACAAGAAGCAGTCGACCATACTGAAACCTTCCTCGATGGCACAGGCCTACGATGCTCGACAATGAAGTCTGAACTACTACTCTACAGACCGGTCCGCAAAGGTCCTAAACCCAGGGGTTGGAAGCCCCTGGACGAAGTTGACATAGAACTACACACCAAAAGCGGAGCGAGCATTCCTAGGGTCGACACCCTAAAGGTGCTGGGAATGTTCATCGAGTCTACCGGAGGTAACATCACGACGCTCAGAAAAATCACGACCAAGACGGAGTGCATGATTGGATTAATCAATAGAATCTCCAACAAGAGGAGCAGTCTAAAGGAGGACAATCTCCTACGGCTATTCCACGCATTCTTAATGAGTCACATTAATTACGTGGCTGCAATGCAGAAGTGGTACGCTTCTGAAAGGCACAAGCTGGACACGCTCATCCGTAAAAGCAGCAAAAAAGTGATAGGAGTACCAATAAACGCCAGCACGGACCGCCTTCTTCAACTAGGTGTACATAATACACTCGATGAAATCAACGAAGCTCAGGAAACGGCTCAAGTATCACGACTCTCTAGCACCCCTGCTGGGAGGGAGATTCTCGCGGTCGTAGGAATCGGCTCCACTGTAGCGATGGAACGCACATGTGAAATGCCAGATTACCTACGGGACAACATTACGGTTGCTCCTTTTCCCAAAAACGTGCATCCACAACACTATGCGAGCAGGCGCAAAGCTAGCGCTGTGGCATTGCTCCGGAGCATAAAAGCCTCGCCTCACACGGTCACTTTCGTTGACGCGGCCCAGTACGAGCACACATCGGACTTCGTCGCAACGGTGGTCAATCACGACGGACACGTCACTTGTGCGGCCTCCATCAGAGACAGCACCCCGGCTAGGGCAGAGCAGGCTGTGGTCGCTCTTGCACTTCTCGACGATGAGAGAGCTGAATAATTACTGACTCGACTCGCGTTGCT